>NC_090230.1:44346039-44583539 GCF_024489055.1 Chanodichthys erythropterus | reverse complement strand
GTAAAGATATTTATAATAAAAACGTTTTATATTTCAAATAAATGCTATTCTTTTGAACATTCTATTCAAACAATCCTGAAAAAAATGTATTACATTTTCTACAAGAATATTAAGCAGCAGAGAAGTTTTCAACATTGATAATAATAAGAAATGTTTCTTGAGCATCGAATCAGCATATTAAAATGATTTCTGAGGACCGGAGTAATGGCTGCTGAAAATTCAGCTTTGTCATTACAGAAATAAATTGCATTTTAAAATATATTAAAACAGGAAACAGTTACTTTTAATATTTCGCAATATTAGTCATATTTTTCATCAAACAATTGCAGCCTTGGTGAGCATAAGAGACTTCTTTCAAAAACATTTTTAAAAATCTTACCGACACTAAACTTTTGAACGGTAGTGTATGTACATATTTCATGTCTCAATATACAGTCAAACATATCAAGAAAGATATAAAATTTGGGGATTTGACACTTTTTATTGAAAGACACATTAGAGGATTGATACAGAAAATTGGATATGAAACAAAAGGGCCAAGAATGGACAAGCTGGGTTCAGTCTAAGTTTATTGAGATGAATGGGAATGCTAACACGTATCTTTCTGCAAGCCTCATAGACCTCTATTTATTGGGAGCCCATGTGTCCATGTCCATGTGAGCACCACAGATAAACCTGACAGAGCCATATGTATTAACTTCTATATTATGGCTCAGGTGAGATTATTTTAACACATTTTCTACAAACATCTTTAAATAAGCTTTTCTTCATTTGGCTCTGAATCAAGCTCTCACCTTGAATTAAAATATCTGTTTCCCTTTTATTCTGTGATTTTAACCACAGATGACAGTTTGCCACGCAGAATGATTAGAATTACAGAGAACCTTTTATGACTAAGTGCCGGAATGATATTAGTTTCAATAGTCTCTTATGAAAAAACATCTGATTGAGAGAAAACGTAGCCGAGTCCGTCACAATTCATGCTGCATCTGATTACAGTGTATCTCTATAGACAAGCTCTTTCCCTTAATGATTCAGCCTTGAGCAGAATATTCTCCCAATGAAAGATCCTGTCTAGGTAATGAGCCTTGAGAATTGGCCATTCAATAATATGAAATGTTTCAAACTGGCTCTCAATGGGGCCTCGCACAAATAAGCTATTGACTCAACAAGGACCTGGGAGTGATGAAAGGATACCAGAGACTCAGAGATGTTTTTATTTCCACTTCGAGTTTCTCTGAGGAAAACCCACATACACATAAAGAGGTGCACAAACACACCTAAGCCCAAACTGCACATAATCAGCAGCCAAACTCATCAAAATGGAAATTTAGCACCTCTTGGATGATCATGCAATGGCCACATAAGGCAGATAAAATGTAAAGTAAAACGGAGTCTCATGTGAGTCTCATGTGGCTTTATAGTCAATGAAAAAAGAATAAGCCAGACAAATTGTTATATTTTGGTATGTTAAAAAAACAAAAAACAATTATACATATCCATAATCCAAAAACACTCGAATACAACTCCATGATTTTAAAGACAATTTGAAATAGAGTGATGCAGGGATGAGGTCAGAACCCGGAAGATTAATTCACCGCTGGTTACTTTGAGATTTTCCTATGGGGTTTTATAATGGGGTTTTTCAATTTATGAGTAAAATAAAGCCTGTGATAAACATAACTTCACAATACTTTTGACATTTTGTTCTACAACGTAAACTGCATACACACCCCAAAATGTAAATTTTCAAAAATGAATATAACTGCTTCAAAATGCACATTTTCGGTATGGGTATGTGTAATTTACGTTGTAGAACAAAATTTCAAAGCATTGTCAACTTCTGTTTACTTTATTTTAAAACCCTATAAGAAAATCACAAATGAACTAGGGGTGAGGTTTTAAAATCATCCCTGCACCACTCTATTTAATATACTTTCATAATGTGTATTATGAAAGTATTTCTGAATGAAGATGACTAATGAATTCTACACAGTAAGGCCAGGAACATTTAGAATAGCCATAAATCAGAACCTGACAGTTTTTGCACCAAACAGACAATAGTTTTTACTTTTATTTTGGCCGATCTCTAATCCAGACTTGCACACAAACTGCACTGCAACCATTTCCCAAAACATAATTTGTGTGGAAATATTACGAAGTCTGTAAACAGGACGATAACACAGGCCAGAGATGGGACGCGACGATGACTTGCTAGCAGAGCAAACACTGTACCACACACAACAAGCTCACTGCTCGCGATGCTCGAATATAGAAAGAAAAATATAAATATTGAATTCAGAGTGGGAGTTTATATAAATTTATCTCTGAAGGGAACTGACCACCTTCAGAAAAGTTTCAATGGAATTTTATTTTCCTATTACCTCCGTATAAAGTAGTGTTTAAGCGCAGCGCTGCTTACTTTGTGTACAGCGGTACACAAAAAAATTGCTGTTCCATAAGCGCCACCTACTGCCACAGAGTGAATCTGCATTTTCATTCAGTCTGTCTGCTGTTTTTGTTTTACGCAGGTGTGTCTTTTGTCGCATAATTTCACAAATCTGAAGTCAAAAAATATATTGGCAACCGGTATCGGAATCGGCCAATTCGCTCGTTAAAAAAAAAAAAAAAAAAAAAAAATCGGCCTTAAAAAAAATCATGATTGGTGCATTACTGTTTAATTAATAAATACTAGGGTTGTAGCAGTACATGTATTCGTCTCGAACCATCATGGTACGGACGTCACAGTTCAGTGCATGCAGTCAAATGATGAATACAGCCAGTCACAGGCAATCCACACTCCAATCCAGAAGGGGATATGCGCGGTAATGCAACACTGTTTGCTAACCACCACAACAGGAAAAAGAGCAGAAGAAAAAGATGATCTATGCACCTACCCAAAACATTTTTTAGACAGCATGCAAGAGCTTGCTAGTAGCCTATACGCTGAGTTTCGATTCATTTTTGTGATGCGCTCCACAAACCTCACGGAAAGGAAACTGGGATGGCAGAAAGCGTCATCATGTTTGCTTTCTTTATTTTCAAAAAGCATTATGTTTTGTTTTTAATATAAGTGTACACAAATAAAAATGTACAAGTTTCAAATGATGTCTTACTCTTATCTGTATGATCATAAATGACAAAGTATTTTAAGTTGCCACTGTTATAATGAGACAAAATCATTTGGCATACTACAGTCCAGTGATGAAATATGCAAGTCTACAAAAGAAATATGACCTATGCAAGTGTGCATTCTGTTTACTGCTTAGTGCTTAATATACTAAAGGAGGCTGTACTGTACAAACTACCTCAGGGGGGACTAAATGACGCTAAATGGTAATTTGCTAAACTGTAATTTGCACTACTGTCTGTTCAAAATAAACGAAAAGAAACCTTGCATTGCGTATTTGTTGCTTTTTCCTGTTGTACCGAACTCGTATTAAACCATGACCCCAAGACCGAGGTACGTACCAAACCGTGACTTCTGTGTACCATTACACCCCTAATAAATACATTTAACAAATGTAGATTTTGTATGTTGTCTTTGAAGGATACGAAAGCTAATAGATTAAGTTATATATTTTAATTGTTTTAAAGTCAATCATACCTTCATTGAAGCTGTCTGGGACGTTTGCCACCAGCAGGCACAAGAACCACTCCCCATTCCTCACGTGAAGCAGGGCTTCGGCCACCTCAATGATGGGCAGCAAAGAAGGCAGCTCTGTTGGGAGCAGTTAAATTTAAAATCAATTTTCAAAAGTAATTTTCCTAGTTTAAGACAGATTTATAGTTTTATCTTTAAAGACAGTAAATAAAGGACAAAAAATCAGATAAAGACAAATTACAGGCACAGCTGAAGTATAATTTTAGCTAGGTCTTCATTTCTGACATGCTGAAGAGAGGATTGTTGATCGTTGAAACTTGTCAAGCGAAGTTTTTAAACTCTGCTCAACAACAAAGTTTTTAGTTTCACATTAAAAATATTACACCGTTCACCTGCTTGTAGGATGCAGAGAACATCGGCCACTTCCTCCAGGTACACTGGACTCTCAAACAACTCCGAGGACTTGAGGAAAAACTCTCCATTAGAGTCAGCCACCTATTGAAGACAGGAAAATATTTTTAACACTGATGTGTGATAGAATAAATTAAAGATACGTGGCATTTTTATGAAATATTGAGGAAAACATGCATTTTTTTTTTTTTTTTTAGTCTTTTATAAATGTAGTTTTTCGGTTTTGCAGTGTTGTGAAAATTAAAGAACCATATTACATATATTATTCGGTTGGTATTTTTAATATTTTGGTTTATGTTCACCAAGGCTACATTTATTTAAACAAAATACAGTAAAAACAGTAACTGTGAAATATTATTATAATTTAAAACAACTGTTCTGTTGTAATATATTTTAAAATGTAAGTTATTCCTGGGATGGCAAAGCTGAATTTTCAGTAGCAATTACTCCAGTTTTCAGTGTCACATGATCCTTCAGAAATCATTCTAATATGCGGATTTGGTGCTCAAGAATATTTTTTATTATTATCAATGTGGAAAACAGTTGTGCTGCTTAATATTTTCGTGGAAACTTAGTTTTTTCTTCAGTATTCTTTGATGAATCAAAAGTTCAAAAGAACAGATTTTATTTGAAATGGATATCTTTTGTAACATTATAAATGCTTAATATGTTTTGAAATTGCAATCTTTACAAATTTCTGCACAACTATTGAGACCAAACGGCAAGTCCAATTTCAATGGCATACAAAGTCTAAGAAAAAGTATTTTGACATTGAAAAAAATTACACACTTCCTCTGTAAAATGTATGTGAATGTGAAGGACAGATCATTATTCAGGAGTAAATAAAATGACACTAAACCTTGTTCATAATGGCCAACAGTTCACTGAGAGCCAGTCTGAGTCTCCTGAGAGGATCACTGTGCTCAAACTCCAGAGTCAATCCGTGCTGCAGCTGAGAGACCAGGATGCTCTCGCCATTAGAGCCTCCAGCCTTATGCCTGTACGGAGACAATTTGGTCAGATATATATCATCAGATATCTAAGCAGAATTCAGTCCATAACATTCCTCTCAGTTTCTCAGAGCACTTCTGAGAGAGACTAACTTATCAGATATATTATGCCAATGATACAAAACAGCCACCCAGAAGAACATTCTTCTGAACACACCTAAGCTGCTGCTCTTTTCTAGCATCCTGTTCCAGAGCATGGAAATCCACAGACAGCAGTGCAACAATAGAGTTCACCGCCTCCACCCCTGACAGCAGTCGCAGGATGAGCTTCTTGTCCTGTGCCCAGGCATTGCTCTGATCCGCAGGGGCACAGAGAGCCATCCTCACCAGACAGGGCAGCAGGAGCCGCAGCTCTGGGTCACTTAAAGCTGCTAGTCTGGCCACATCTACCTTCTGCATTGCCTCGAATGCATATGGGCTCACAAACTGAAGACTGGCACTGTCTGCCATTCTGCTGTGAAGAATGGATGGAAACGAAAGAGAAAGGAATTGTTTAACTTTTAAAAAAAAGTTTACAGTAACCACACGATATTAGTAATTACCTGTATTGCCGTGACTGCAATATCATAATAATATATGAAAATGAGACTGTTTAAATGTAAATGTGTAAAATGAAAATAATATATATATATTTTTTTTTTAAATCACAGTTGTGACTAAAACCCACGCTGGCAAAAGTATTGTGGTATTACCATGTTTTTGGACATGTACTATGACATTCCTTGAAGTATAGTATAGTAGTAGTCGTCTTTATATATAATAGTAACGTTACATTAATAAAACAGTATCATTGTATAAGAGTGAGTTTACTTCACTTTTAGGAGTATTTATAATAATTTCAATTTCAGTTTTAACATGTGTTGCTCTAAAAATGTTGAAATTAATATTTAAAACACTTTAAATGCTCACTGTGGAGAGAACTGTCCTCTGCCCACTGTCCAGCATAACCAACAAACTTATGCTTAATGTATCAAACTCTGGCTAAAACGTTATTTTAGCAGAATGTAATACAAGTATATTTTGTATCAGAAAGAACCGTGTGACAGCAGTGGGACCGTCTTACCTGGAGTTTACCACAGCCGATGGCTTCAAAGGAAACACAAGCCCCGGTGAGGCCCGAAGGACCGCGGTCTGTAGTGATTCTCTGGCCGAAAGGAAGTTGAGCGTCGTCGGTCAAAGTAGCAGAGTTCACCGCTAAGCTAACAGGCTAGCTGCTAGAGCTATCCCGCTTGACGAGACCCATTCATCAAGATTTAACTGACTGAAGCACTATAATTACAAGATTAATATTTATATGCTTCATATAATTCACTTATTCTGTATTAAAACGATATGTGTCCATCAGACTGTTTACAGACAGCAAGCTAAAAGGTAGAATGGTGAATGATTTTAGCACAAGCGCTCATCTTCCCTGCGGTGTGCATGCTGAACTCTGACTGCGTCTCAAAACCTAGTGAGCCGCCTACCCAGACACCATTGTTTGGACATCATAGCCTAGGCGTGTTCATAGTTAAATTATGGTAACAGTGCAAGAAGTATGGTACATTACAATAAAGGCAAAAAAATAAAAAATAATAACTATGTACATATAAAATGAAAATCGTACATGCATGTGATGCCCAGAAATGCTGTCTAGGTAAATAACTCAAGAGGGTTTGAGACACAACCATGAGACTAGTTTTAAATTGTAGCAGTCAGCAGCAAAGGCAAGTTTCTTCGATAACTATTTTCCCCATTCAACTATTTTCCATTCTATCCCAGATTTTAAAATGTAATAGTCATAATTATTTAATTATAGGACATATGTTTTTAACCTTTTATTTATTAAAATTAGTTTTGGCACAGTAAATTTAGTCTAAATGTGGTATTTGTGTTCAGATTTACTAGTTGTCATAGTAACTCTAGTTTAAATGTGTATTCATAGTATGGCCATAGTAAACAGGGGCACAACCTAAAGACGAATTGGTAGAACAATGTAATTAAATAATTATATCCATTAGGCATAAAGGAAAATATGGGATTTGCCATGAAAAACGGTACCTTAACATTTGAAGTTATTATCAATATTTATTATTTAGATTTAGAATATGAATGCTTTCCCTTCAGATACTATAGTTCTGTTTATAGTCACACTAAGTTGATTTTCAGTAAACTGCTGTGTAATCTAAATGTGGGTGAGCTCTGACCTTCAAGTGCTTGACCCTATAGCTCCTCACATGCTGTACATCACACACACTTGCATTTGGAAAGCATGTAGAACTGGTGTGGGAGGTAAGAGAAATCCCAGGGTCTTTGAATATCAGCATACAGTTTATTCTGAACAGAGTAAGATACAGGAAATAGATCTTTCTCTGTGCACAAACACTGCATTTCCAACAAGCACCCAGATCCGACTGTAAAGTCCATTTACACCACACATTTCTTTGTCACACTCAAAGAAAAGTGATTTTGGTCTAAAAGTGTCCATTATCACTCAGAAATGGTGCAAACAGGAGAGCCAATCAGGGAGGGCGAGGTGAAGTGAAATGAATGAACTTCTAAAGTGGGAGGGGCTAGAAGCTCATTATAGGTCTTTGTTATCTTCATCAAAGCCGCAAGTCTCCATCAATTCGATCAGATTTCAGATTTCACATCACAGTCCCTCCCCCCAAAAACCACAAGCACAGAAAAAACATCAAGTTGACTTTTTATTCCTAAAACAGAAGCAGTGCCACCCAAATCTGGTGCGGCATTCATATATAATTATTTATATATTGCAGTTTTTCGTTTTTGTGTCTAAATGTGTGGTATAAAATACAATATACGACAATGTACCTCTTTATTTTAAACACAGTGAACTTCATTGCTGTACAAGTCCCGTGCAGCTAAAGCTTAGCTGTAATTGTGTCCACACGCAAAGGCGCGGACAGAAACCCCCTATCTGGTCTCCTCTGTACATCGTGACAATACAAATAATCTGTCTCCCTTACAAAAAATAATACTCTAAAAGCAACCTACCGCAACTTTATTTTATTCATCTTTTTAGTGGGTTTTTTGTTGGTTTGTTTTTGTAATTAAGACGATTACATATATTTTTGACCAATTGCTTTAAAGCAGGAAGGCAATACAAACCTTCTAGAACTTTTATATATAAAAGAGGTTAAGAAATCAGACAAATTATACATTTAAAAACTTACAATAAATAAGACAGATGCAGGCATTTCATTTGGATATAATCCCATCCAAAAGAAACAGGGAATTAGAGGTCTTAAAACCAAGAATTCATTCTCTCATTTCATAGAGCATCAAAGTCCCTTTCCATCAGATTCTATACAGATTACTTCTCCATACATTGATTATACAACTGGCCGAATCCATGATAACCGAGGATCCGCGCTCAACCGTCGAAGTAGCGTGGAACCAGGGATGTAGGACACCACCAGTCAGCACTTTCGTCGTCTTTCTTTGGCCTCCACATCACCGAAAACTCATTCAAGGCCTACGTTCGTATCCTCTCTTTCTCTTCGAGTGAGTGTTATGAACACCAGACGTCTGATTCTCCTCCACAGTGCTGGGTCTCGGGTGTAGTGACTGCCTAGCCAGATCGTCTCCGATGTAACTCACGTACATATAAAGTCCAGCACTGTAGTTATCTGTTGGGTTGTGTTTAGATCCACCTTTTCTTCACTCCCCTCTTTTCGTTCCCTGATAAGGTCCTGCTCTCAGTTCTGCTCTGTAAGTGTTACAACATGGTCATGATGAAGTTGTACATTTGATTGAGCACCACAAAATGGATGGGCAGGCAAGAGCGGCGGTCCTGGGTCGCAGGGTCACAGGTCAGCCAGGAAAGGGCGTTGTACTGCTCCAACACAAATCTGCGAAAGAGAAACATTTTGGCATATTCAATATTAGCCATCATTATATTTTATTTATAATACACTAGATAGAAGATGGCTTTTCAAACACTTAGAAGAACATTACCTGAGAACATCAGAGGTCTGATTGGAGTCCAGAGGGTGAGAGTGTTTGCTGTGCAAAAGTTCATCTGATTGCACTGAAGACACATGGAGGTGTAGAGAGGCCTGGAGTAGGGAAGGAGATAGGCAAAAAGAAATTTTCAGCCGACAGAATCTATTAATCCACGCCCACCCAAAAACAAGCTACAAAGCGTACAGTGTTTCCTCTCATTGTCAGGGCCTGTTATGAATTAAATTTACAAGCCCATGAACAAGTAAACACGAGACGGCAGAAACATTCATACCACTGTTTACAATTTCCTTAATTAGGGAACAGTTTGCTCCAGACTTTTTAATTGTGTACAAGTCAACAAGTCAGCAAAAAAACTAACAGCTGCTTATCAAATCAAATGCTTTGCCTTAATTCATGTCAACACATTTTGCGAGTCCCTGTTTTCTTTCCTGGTCTTTCTTATCCACACCAACATCAGTCTGGCCCAATCCCTGAGTACTGAATTAATAAAAATCCCTCATTGCAGGATTCTTTATAAAAGCTGCATGAGGAGGAAACAGGAGGTCATGTGACCTGGACATGACAGCAAAGACTACAGATATAGAAAGACAGTTCACTTCTATTACTTGTGAATGGGAGAAATTGCAAAGCGCAATATGGCCGAATATATCCTGCCTTCTAAGTAAATGAGCCAACTGCTGATTGGTAAAGTCATTACGTCACTGCAGCTGCTGTTAAAAGCTCTAGTTATCATAAAAACTCAGGACCGCATATGCGCATTAGCTGGTCTAGACTGAAAAATAAGCATTTTTAATGCTATTTGAGCATACGAAACAACACATGTTGTTGCTGATTTGAAATATGTTATTTAATTGTTATTTAATTTCAGGATTCCCCCACTCAAATAGACAGGACATGGTTTTGGTTGCCCGAAATAGCTGTCCGGAGGCGTTGCAAATATGGCCACCGAGTGAACGGACTTTCCTTGAAAGATATTTTGATGACAGGTAGATGGGTTTAGTATCACAAGGAGGTGATACTCCGCTTTCTTTTTTTTTTTTTTGGAGCAAATCACTCTCCATATAGTCTAACAGCTTTTAAAAAATTATCATTTTGTGCTTGTATGCAGTATTTGTTTGGGGATGAATCAGGATTTGCTCAAGAAATGTAATATATACAATTATTGCAATACAAATTTTACAAATCCCAATAGAAGCATTTCTACATTATTAGTCAAGAGCTGTTACCTTTAAGAAAAGGGGACACTGGTTCTGTGCCTGAGGACATGCGGACCAGAACCAGTCAGGCAGTGGACCTGCTTTAGCTGTAGAGACGAAATAGCCCAGAGCTAATGGCTGCTGGAGGATATTGGGAGCTTCTTCATGAGACTCCATTCGGTCTGTACTTTGACCCTGAAAAAGATGAAAAGACATGAAGATGTCAGTTACAGTAAATCACTTAAAGCTTTAAAAAGCTGATTAAAGTTACAACTAATCAATCATTGTGTCTTCTATTCAAAGTTCATGTAATGTAACCTTGACAAGGCCTTACGAGAGAATATTCAAATTAATTATTTTTAACTTGTCTCTCCGTTACCTTGCTCCCATCTCCTCCATGGGGGTACTGGGATCCAGGTGAGTGAACTGGTGACGTGGTGGGTGAGGCAGGGAGGATGTTTATGATGTCAGGATCAACCAGGTCATTACCTTCCTGCTCCAGTAGGTCAAAGATGCCACCGATTGGATCCGATCCATCTAAAGCAAGAATTCAGAATAATTTACTTGTATTAACATGATGATTTAAATCTGGTACAACTGTTTCTTATTGCAACATCTCCAAGTAGGACAGGAACAGAGGCCAAGTAAAATAATGTGGAGGAAAAAAAAAAAAAAAAAAAAAATTGTCCCTCACCATTGCCGCCGTTGAAGGCAAGGTCAATGTTCTCGTGCGGGTAGTTGGAGCTGTTGACTTGCACAACAGCAGAGGTGGGGAACACCAGGATGTGTGTGCAAGACGTGTCCTGTGGTGTGCTCAGCTGGGACGTCTGCATGTTCAGAGTTGTACTTCGACCAAACACCGAACCTGTTGAGACAGAGTCTGGACAAAGAAAAAAAAAGACAAAAACAGATTATAAATGATAGACTGAAAATGAAATGAAGATTATTCATGGACGGAAGTACTATTATTAACAGTTATTTCCATCAGTGAATCAGGTTTGACTGAAATTTACTTTAAATAAGTTCAATCCAATATGAACAAGAATTTTTTTCATTTTTTCCTTGCAAAGGCATCCTAATATAATATTTATACACACACACACACACACACACTAGGATGCCTATGCAAGGAAAAAATGGTTCTTGTTTATATTGGATTGAACTTATTTAAAAGTAAGTTCCATATAAAACCTGTATCTCTCAAAGCTATGTGAGTGATGGGCAAAATCCATCAGATGTAATACATCTTGATACTATGACAGAATAAAAAGCTTTTGTCAAATAAAGCCATCGATCTTTAGTATCATCACACCAGCACGGGAATCAATAGGAGTGTAGAAAGGTGTTTTATGAGATCGAGACACACACACAGGAGCATATATCAGATAGGGACAGCAGACACATGCAATGTGACACATTGAGGCTATCATTCACATCCACAGCAAAAAGACGCGCGACTACAGCACTGTAGGGCTTACATTTGAAAGCTGAAGTGTGCAATTTTTTGCTAAGAATTTCATCCTATTCCTGTTTAATATGCATTTTAGTGTTCAGGAAACTTGTTTGGAAATTTAAAAAAAAAAAAAAAAAAAAAAAGTTTTTCACAATTCCATTTTGTGCCACAAATGAAGCAAAACACAAACTAACTATGCACACTAATTACTGCTAATGCAACAAACTAGCCATAAAAATAAGGATGACAACATGCACACCATACGGAGAGAAACAGGAAGTGTGATTCTACCTGGCATGATGACAAATGAGCCCTGGGGTTCCATGGCAACTAGGCAGGCGCTAAGGATGCTGGGAGTGTCAGCTGCTGAGATCCCGCACAGTCTACAGTTCTCCTTTAGCCTCCGAGACACTGACTGCAGATTTCTTCTGCTCAGTAAAATACTCCAGTCTAAGAGAGGAAAAGAAAACCATAAATGTATTCCCATGTGGAAAAAGTTCCCATGTTTGCACTGCAGTGTTAACATATCTTGTGACTTTAAACATGTATTATAAAACTAATTTGTTTTGGTCCAATTTGTTTTGGTTTAAATTTTATGAATATTAATATATTTATGTAGCAACCATTTTATAAAAGCAGTAACAACTCAAATCCAACCGTATTGTGAATATTGTCATGGCTAAAGGCGTAAAAGCCTTACATAGGCATTACCTCGCAACTCTCCGTGACCTATTCGTCCAAGTCGGCCAATCACCACTCTCCATGGCAATGATGTCATCTGAACCAAACCCAAGCACCACTCCCAAAGCTTCTGTAGGCCCAGCTTCCGGGCTGATCCTTTTTTCCTTCTTGCTCTGAGACAGCAAAAACAGAAAACTTCTAGACAATAATGCTTCAAATATATTTTAAATGTCCTTAATTTATGATTACATTTTTTAAGCCTGATCAGAAATTAGTTAAATGTGTAAATTTGTTATACTTAAAGAGATACTTCATGGAGATTAAAGTAAAAGTGTGTCAGGTTTTTCCACTTGTCATGACTATGGTGGTGATAATGGTTTTAGATATGACACTTGAAGTATCGAGTGAATAATTATTCCTGCAGAGTTAATGCGCCACCTGTATGTCCCACTATGCAACTGAACACTTATGAAGTTGTAGTTTACCTGTTGGGTACATCTATGCTGATGATACAGGTTTCCAGCAGCTCTCCGTATAGGTCTGTGCAGGTGGCCAACAGCCATCTTTGATCATGTGACAGGCAGTAGCCCACAAACAGGACGTTATACTTCTGAGACGCCTCTCCGAAAGTCTCGCCTAGCTCCGTTTGCTTGTCTTTCGTTGGGGCCAGGATGAAAGGTGGCGTGTACAATCGCAGACACTCTGGTCTCTGTGGCAAGAGAGTCAAATGTCAAAAGCAAATAGTGTAATAGAACTTAAGTTGTATTTCCCGCCCCCCTAAAACAAAGAGCAAAGAGCAGGACAAAAGGACAAAAGTGAGGGTCTAAGGTCGAACCATCAGCCTCAGACTAATGGTGGTCATACCCGTGCACACATCAATATAGCCTTTTCCTCTCTTATGAAATCAATAAACCCCACCAAGTAGTCACATCTCTTTTGTGAGTGGGGAAGGAAGTGGGGTGGGAGAAACAGTGCTAGCGAGTCGAGCGAGAAAATTGGATTCTACAAATAGCTCGTGAAGAAAGGAGAGCAAGTGGAGCTTTCGGATTCCTCTGCCAAAACATGCAAGCCGGATCCCATTAGGGAGGTCTCATGGAGCTGCCCAAGCAGATAATGGAAAGAGAACTGTTGGGTTGTGCGAGTCCCCTTTGGTTTTGTTCCAGGACAGGGAGGTCAGTGTAACAGTCTCCACACGTCACCGAGTTCTCATACAGCACAGAGAGTTGTTAAAGAGCCTGAATGGGCTGCCGGTGCAGGAGCTCTATGGAGGAGGTCAGAAGCACGGGCTCTGGGAGCCTCAAATCAGGGTGTTCATTTTGACACTGTTGGCACTAGGGACTGGCACTTGAACATGGCAGAGCAACAGCTCTGTCAGTCTGGTGTATTGGCAGAGCTTCAGCAACATAACTTAAAAACAGGAACACTTTATATTTTTGAGATTTAAGATATTTTGGTGGCTGTCCAAGCTACTTTGTTCCATACAATTGAAAGGAAAATGCTTCTGAATTTAACAACCAATCAAACTGCTGGACCCTCACTCACATCTGGGTTCCTGAGGGAGGTGTCGAGGGCAAGGCCAGGGCCAAAACCCGTTAGTGACTTCACATTGGTGGAGGTTGGGAGGGGTCTTCTGCACTGGGTGAAGACGGAGAAGGCCAGAGACTTAAGGTGTTGGGCATAGAGGTGCCTCTCCTCACTCCTCACAGGCTGGAGCAGGTACTGACAGGGGACAATCTAAGAACACAAAGTACACAGATGTAAAACAGATTTGTTTCACTATTGTCTTTACAAAAAAGCATCCACAGAAGAAACGGTAGTTATAAAGTCACATTAGACCAGCGGTTCTCAACTTTTTTGATTTCAAGACCTCGCATTGTCCACGACAATATCTGAAGACCTGACACTCCTAGATTCTGTAAATTACATTGCAGAATTCCAGAAGATTTAAGAGCAGAATGTTCTTCCCACTCTTTTTAACCAATGAATTTACATGACATTACTAATATTTTTTATTCGCAATTCACAACCCGATAAATTATTTTAGAGCTTGGCATAACTACAAAAATGTATATTATAAAATTAATATTCACATATATCCAGGCGTTTCAAAACCACGGGAACCCTGGTTCTTCAAAGAAAAACATCAGTTGTTGAGGTGGTGAATTAAAAAAAAGAAAAAAAAAAAAAAGAAAAGATTTTTAGCTGATTTTAATGCTTGTTTTCTCTTACTTTAAATTTTTTTTAAGTCATCTTGATGTCCCCTTGGAAGTTTTCTGAGGCCCCCTAGTTGAGAACCACTGCGCAAGACCTTTCGTTCCGATGACTTCCATTCACATGTATGCAAAGATTATTTTGAAATGTTAAATTGGCATCTAAAGATGTGCATCAGGTAAAAGCTACTGTACCTACCTGTACAAACACAGAGTTGCGTATGTGAGCTGGAAGGGCCTGCAGCATCTCCAGGTAGCAGCGGAGGAGTCCCAGTGTCCACATGCTTGATTGTGACGTCCCTGGCTCTGCCTCCTCGTATGAGAAGGGGTCCACAATATAAATCATGATGGCAGGTGGGTACGTGATGGCATGGGACTCTCCGTCTGTGGGAACTCCAACCTTTTCTCTCTCCATAGTGCTGATGAAAAAGGGAAAAGAAAGGGACTTTAATGTGCTTTTTAAAACACTTTCACGAGTTATGTCACAATTTCAGGGTAAACGGATACA
This sequence comes from Chanodichthys erythropterus, assembly GCF_024489055.1. NCBI lineage: Eukaryota > Metazoa > Chordata > Actinopteri > Cypriniformes > Xenocyprididae > Chanodichthys > Chanodichthys erythropterus. The sequence goes on along the minus strand of NC_090230.1, from coordinate 44,568,497 downwards.
TGATGCCTCTATTAAGACAGGAAAAAGCAACAAATGCATTGCGTACCTCTCTGGTGGTTCGGATGGCCCCTGAGTCTGGCTGTTGACGGCTGAATTGTCTCCAGAGAGGCTCGAGTTCTGGGTGACAGCCTGCTGGCCCAGAGCCCCAGACTGGGAGCTGTTACCTTGGACTCCCATGCTTCCAAAGGGAGGGAATGAGCTGGGCTTGGCAGACTGGATGCTGCTGCCCTGAGGGCCTGAGGAGGAGGAGGGGGTGTTATTGGTGTTGCCTGGCAGGCCTGAGCCACTGTTGCTGGCAGCACTGTTGTTGTTGAGGGCGGAGCCTCCGGAGGCCATTGAGGTTTGTAAGTTGGAGGAGGATTGTGAGGAAGATGATTGGGTGGTAGAAGGGATAGGGTTTGGCTGAATGAGGAGGGAGCTGTCCAATGCCTGTGTAGCGAGGTATGGAGCTGAAGAAACAGAAAGGACAAAGACAAAGATAAGTGAGACAAATATTGTTTGATATATTTTCATGACAACAGGGATAACCGAGAGAGAGAGATGGGTCTTACCGAGGTCATGTCTGCAGACTTGGGCAAACAACTTGAGCTTGGCAAATGCATCACTGCTGCCACCAGCCGCTTTCAGGAACCAATCATTGACTGGCTGTTCTGAGTGCTTCTTGGCAGCAGCTCCACCTACCCTAACAACGCCATCAGTATGCACTTTGGAGATTGGTCGATGCTGTCCGAGCTTACAAGACTGTTGGGCAGAAACAGAAACAGAAAGAGACCAATAAAAAAGCAGTTCAGGTGAGCCAGGACATTTTGAAAGAACAGTGGACATAGAAAACAAACATGAGCTATCAAACTATCCAAAAGTGTAGCATGTTGTTTGCATAGTTTGCTTGTATTTATAGAATTTATCCACAATATTTTTAACGTAACTTAAACATGCAAGGCTTCCAGTGTCAGTCGATTCCAGTTATTTTGGCTGTATAGCAACAGTCTGTTATGTTGGTTGATGTTGAAATTGACTATTTATTATCATATTTTAATTTATAATCAATCATAAACACTCGTTTGTTGCGCAAATACTTTTACAGTTTACTGCACTTTGTTATTTACCTATAGCAGCTAGTGTACTAGGAAGTCTCATGTTCACAGGAAAAAGCTAATTTCTGAGTTAAAAAATAAGAGACAAAATTCTCAGTGGAACATTAAGGTAAAGATTGACAAATTCGCTCACCTCGTAGACCGCTGTCAACTCTCTGAAGAAGCTCTTGGCTCCAGTGAGGAGAGCATCGCTGTCCGGGCAAAGTACCAAATATCCTACGTCTCTTTGGGAGCCAAAGGGATCAAGCAGTAGCTTCTCCCAGTATGGCAGGCCAAAGGGAGACAGCACCACAAAGTCATACTCATACCCAACCAGAAAGGTAGGAATGGGCAGAGGCTCCGGAGACTCATCAGTGCCTGGAGAGGAGCAAAGAAGGAAATAAAGTGAGAGTCAGAGTAACACAAGTGTAGGGCTGAGCGATATGGCCCAAAAAAAAAATAAAATAATCATATGAGCCGAAAACGATAATTATCATGATAAACATCAAATCGTTATTTCTAAGTTTAAAAGCAGATTTCTGCTCCTGAGGGAAAGTTGTAGAAATCAGACCATTAATTGGGGGGTTTTCTCACCAGAACATGACAAACACTTGCCAAACAGGTGAACATTTCAGATATTAAAATTACGTTTTCTCTTAGAAATGTACATTTAACAGTAGCAATAGCTTGAGTTGGAATGCAGAGTAAATTTATGTTCATTAACAAAAACAGTAACATCTGTAAAAATGGTAACTCATTTTTATAAGGTGAAATTTGGCCCTCCATAGTATTTGGATCATGTTAACTAGGGCTGGGCGATTAATCAAAAAGTAATCGAAACCAAAATTCAGAATCCCTAACCGACGTAATTTTTCCATGTTGGTTATTTCGGTTTTTTTTTTTATCCTGTTAATACTTCCCACTTTAAAACATACTAGCGCAGGTGAATTCAGAGTCAACACAGAGACGTGCGCGAGCGGTGAGCCGTGCCCTTGCGTCTTCACTAAACTTTGGCAGTTGCATGTGTATTACGGTTTTAGACATGCAAGTGATTAGACGATCGGATGTGTATTATTATATCGAGTTACCGTGCTCGTGACTCTGCACTGTGGCACAGACACTCATACAAACAGTAACTGCACAAAACGTGAAGATTGCGCACACTGAGGAACAGAAACTAGTTGTCAGCGCTGTCCTGTGATTTATCAGTAAAGTAGCTTAGAAACTCAACCGATTACAGCATATATTTTCTACTTTTGAAGTAACTGTTTACAACCCACAGCTTCGAAATTAATAGAGACGGTATGACTAATTCACAAATGCAATCGCTCTCATACTAATATACTACATACTAATCCTGTACTAATTTATCTGTATCTGATTTACGACAAGCAGAAATCTGTTGTGAAATTTTACAAACCATAGATAAAGTAACTGCTGAAAAGTGAGCTATGTCATGTCAGAGCACTCTTTCAAAAGGAAAAAATATCCCACCTTTAATAGTCAAGCATAATTACAGTACAAACATTGTAAGTGAACTACCAGGGCAAAAAACAAACAAAATAACCGTTCATTAATCGTAATCAAGGTTTTGATTTTAGATCATAATCGTACAGCCCTAATGTTAATCACAGGTAAAACCACACATTGCACCTGACTACCATGGTAAAAAGTAACAATTGTTTTTATGGTATTTGTTATGAAAAACAATAGCCCAAAGAAATTTAGTATAATACAAATGCGCAAAACCGCTATAGTAAAAAAAAAAAAAATTAAAATTATATTCCATTATTAACATTAATATTATAATAAATTTTAATATGAATATCCCACATGTCTGCCACAATCCCATGGTTTCAGTTTGTTTGTACAGTAAATCAAGGTGAATGTTGGCGACTTGTGGACTGAAAAGCCTTCTAACTGTATCGTTGTGGCTCAATGTTTCTCCTGTATTCTGCTTCAGTGTTGTTGAGAATGTCAGCGCTGTTTCATCTGGCTTTAAACTAGTTTAAAATCACAAAGCATTTGATTTGTGGTTTGTATGGGAGATTTCTGTGCCAAACTTGAACGATTCTCACTGGATCTCACAGTGCTGTTTAGCAGTGCCGTGATTGAGACTGTCAGCGAGTAAATGCATAAATGCATTCGCTCTAAAGCTTGCGCTGTGGTGTGCTTTGAGCAGAGTTGATAAATGGTCTGTGGCGCGGTTCAAACAAACAGATCTGTTTCGCTACGCTTTTGGCATATCGTTTAATGTTTCTCACATGCATCAAAAATGGCAGTGCTTATCAGTTAAGGAAATTGGTACTAGCACCAATGCGACCGCCTGCAACACGCATGCGCAGCATTATTTGCATAGTGCATCAACTTCAAAGTTGATTAAAGGGTTAGTTCACCCAAAAATGAAAATTCTGTCATTTATTTCTTACCCTCATGCCGTTGCACACCCGTAAGACCTTCGTTAATCTTCAGAACACAAATTAAGATATTTCAGTTGAAATCCGATGGCTCCGTGAGGCCTCCATAGGGAGCAATGACACTTCCTCTCTCAAGATCCATTAATGTACTAAAAACATATTTAAATCGGTTCATGTGAGTACAGTGGTTCAATATTAATATTATAAAGCGAATAACTTGATGGCCGATTTCAAAAACTGCTTCAGGAAGATTCGGAGCATAAATGAATCAGTGTATCGAATCTGCTGTTCACACAGATTCATTGTGCTCCGATGCTTCATGAAGCAGTGTTTTGAAATCGGCCATCACTAAATAAGTTATTTTGTTTTGTTTTTTGGCGCACCAAAAATATGCTTGTCGCTTTATAATATTAATATTGAACCACTGTACTCACATGAACCCATTTAAATATATTTCTAGTACCTTTATGGATCTTGAGAGAGGAAGTGTCATTGCTCCTTATGGAGGCCTCACGGAGCCATCGGATTTCAACTAAAATATCTTAATTTGTGTTCCGAAGATTAACCAAGGTCTTATGGGTGTGGAACGGCATGAGGGTAAGTAATACATTTTCATTTTTGGATGAACTAACCCTTTAAATCTTGAATACATAATTACTCAAAACAATAATGATTTTTAAATAATGATTTCCCATCCAAAAATTGCGATGGCCTTTTTAGACTTTTAAGTGCCCTTGTTGCTCACCATAAGACCCTCTTCCAGCCATCTTGTGAAACTGCTGCCATGTGAGAGGCCCCTGGACTCCCCAGGAGCGAACGGTTCTCTTCTTCTGGATGGCATCCTGGAGAACAGGCTGGAGAGAGAGAAGAACTCTCAACACATCCTGAGAGCACAGCCCACTCACATCCACCGCTGTAGAAAGAGAGAGAGTTTAATATAGACACTAAAATCTGTTAATATTCAACATTTACTGTCATGTATAAACATAAATAGAATATAGTGATGCATGCACGAAAACAAAAAATTCCATAACCAAAATCTACGTTTTTATTTAGCCAAAAACAGAAATCGAAAATAACATTTCAGTAACTAAATATGGGTAACTGAACTTTTGCCGTTTTGGGTGTTGTGTTCACAGATGAAAAATCACCTGTAGTGATAATATCTTCCTCTTGATATTTTTGCTGAACAAATGCTACATTTTGCTACTCTAGCATAATTTTTGGTCACAATGAAGTGTGTCCACACTGTTGACATGTTAACCTGTTGTAGCTTATCTATACTGTATGCACAAAATGATGACATAATTTATGACACTGACACAGTCAATACACATCATCGTAAAAGTGCCATTTCAGTCAATGATTTGGCCCTCCAAAACTATTTTCATCCAAAATGAAAAATAAAAAATTTGGCCATATATTTTTGATTGCCGAAATTCAGTATATCACTAGAACACCACATAAGTGGTAATATTTGGTCAACACTATTAAAACTGTAACTGTAAAAGGAAGAACTGGGAACAGTCAACTGTTCGCAATAAGGAATGTATATGAAAGTAAATAGTTGTTACGGCTATTTTCTATTTTGTATGAGTGAATGTCTTTCTCCTCTTGTGATCATATCTTTGATAATTAATGTACCAGCTTATTGAGAGGAATTGGTTTCTATTGTAAAAAAAAAAAAAAAAAAAAAAGACGTGTGAACAAACGTTGAATATGCTTTAATCTCTCACCGCTGCGTTTGGCCCAATGGTGCAAACACGTGCTCTTCACCAGAGTCTCGTCCACCTTCCCACCGGACATGTTGTCCATGAACTGCCGCCCGTGTTCTAAAGCCAGGTAACAGTCGTTGTGGAAGTCCCTTTCCTCTACACGCACACAGGGTGGTACAGTAGTGGCCCCTGGCCCTTGGGAAGACAGTCCCTCGAGGTCCAATGCCAGGATGGGGGAGAAGGGATTAGTGCACTGATCCTGCAGGAGAGAGATAAGCTCGTCCGGGACTCGATCCTTGCCTCCACCCCCTGTCTTCTCCAGCGACATGCTCCGTAATGCCTCAAAGCGCTTCTCCGCCTCCTGGCTCACATCCGAACCCCGTCCGATGATATCCAGCTCGTCTTCCAGGAAGAGGCCAGAGCCATTACCGTAGCGGCGATTGATGACGGCACTGAAGCCGCACGTACAGGGATACTGGGCTTCCATGTTGGGGTCGCTGATGTAGATGCCTACGTCGGCACCTTTGATGTTCATGTTGCATACGCAGATACAGCAGCTGTCGAAGTTGCAGTCCTTGAACAGGTTCATGACAGACTCCGACAGGATGAGGTTGACGTATAGGCTGTGGGCTTCGGGGATGGAGGGAACCGTCGCAGGTTCCACAGAGTTGAGCGGCCTGCAGGTGGAGGGTGTCGAGGCTGGCGAGTACAGGTCTGAGTTCTCATATTTGAGGGAACCTTGCACACTGGATGGGCCTCTGGGGGTCCGGGGGGTCCGTGGGGTACGAGGGGTGGGGGCTGAAAAACGAGGTGTGGCAGGGGACGGGAGGATGCTTGTGCCACTGTTGCTAGGCGGGGCACTGTTAGACAAGAATGGCGTGTGGGTTTGAGGTGTATACGTCTGGATGTACTCGTGCTCCATAGCATTGTTTTCACTAGAGTGAAGAAAGCAGGAAAAAAAATCAAGAGGGTAATTTGGGAATCACTGAAATCAAGCCCTACAAAAAATGAGCGACATTTAAAATGTCTCACCATTCCTATTCTCACTAACACTAATGATTATTGGATATAACACAGTGGACATATATTATGAGCTGCAGTACTGTACTTGTATCCTAAGAAGACCTCCAGGGGGAGGGAGGAGAAACTATTTTTAGACAGACGGTCCAACAGGCAGCTGTGCAAGAAATGAAAGCACAGCTTGTGCCACATGGACCGTACGTGTGTGTGTATATGTGTGTGTTAGTGCGAGAATGCCGAGTGTGGCTCCCGGTGGCCTTTAAAAACAGGCAGGCGTTTGAAGGTCCCCCATTTAAAGACGTGGCCCTCTCCCCCAGCTGCTGTGGGTTATAAAAGAAGCCTAACCAGCTCATAAAGGGCTTTTGAACTGACTTAAACAAATGTGGACTTTACAACCAGACTTATCACTCTGTCATCGACCATTCGCAACACCCTGCTCCTCTCTTGATTTCACTGAATTTCTACCGACATCAAATATAATGTCCAAGAACAAAGTGTTCTCTTTGCTCTCTGAGATTAATGCATGAAAAGAACTTTATCGGATTATTTTTTCATCTGCTTCGATTTTGCCGCAGTATAAAGACACAATGCATTTATGCAGCATAACTCAAGCCTAACTTCAGTCTAACAGAATGATAGTGTAGTTGAAGTTTACCCTTACACAGGTTCATAACATCACATGAAAAAGCAATCCAGACGACAAGATTATGAATAACACAGCATGAATAACAATCAGATGTGGCCACCTGAGCAAACACCAGTTATCCAAATAAACCAGTCCATGAGAAACACAGAGTAGTTTGAGTAAGGACAGTGAAGAAGCTTTGAGATAAGCAGCTTTAAATGTAAGAAAATAAAAGTGGCAGCAGATGGATTTGACAGCCTAATTACCAGTGTGTTAACACCTGTTCTTTGATTTTATCCATGTCATTACTAAGAACAAGAGGTGTGTTGGTGTAACTGACTGCACAAAACATGAGTTAGTACTTACACTTATTGGGTGATACTCACAGAAAAAAATGTCTGGGTCATATTTTACCCCAAAATTCAAAAGGGGAAAAACATTTCAGACAGAAAATAAACTTTTACATTGTGCTGTAATTTATGACAATTAAAAAAAGATTAATAAAAAAATAAAAATAATAAAATAAATAATAAAAAGATTCAAATGACTCAACTGTAAAATGCATACGTGAAGTGTAACACTAAATACACATCATAACAGTATTTGTTGACCTTTTAAATTTGTGTATAATTTTTTTTTCTGTCTTACAAAAATAAGAAATAAATAATTTGGTAAGAAAATGTGATGTATTGTCAGAATGCACAAAATAAAACTTTTTTTTTTCCATTTTTTTTTTGTTTATTTGGGAGTGAAATATGTCCCAGACATTTCTTTGTAAGACTTTCTTAGTGCATACAAAAGTCTGTGTAAAGATATATATATTGGCTCTGTTATGTTGTTCATATAGTTTTGTGCATCACCCTAGATATGAAACTCACCCATCCTTGCTGAAAATGGACATAGCAGGTACAGAGTTGAGTAGCTCCAGTTTTCCCACTGTCCAGCTGGGCCTGTAAACACACTCATCAGGCAGTTTGATAGGGGGCAGGCACTGACTAGGCAAAGACTTCAGGGGGGCAAACATGGAGCAGCCCACAAACGGTTGACACAACTCAGGCTTGTACACAAACGAGAAGTCCTGAAGAGAGAGGGAAAGAAACAAATGTTAAATTTGCTGTTGTATAAGTTCATATTCTGCATCAATACGACAGAAATGACTTGCATAAGAAGCACTTAAAAGAGTAAATGCACTAGGGATGCTCATAATTAACTGGTTAACCATTAACCGGCAGTAAGAATTTTGACTGATTAATACTATCAGTTAATGGATTAAAAAGTAATTTAAGTATTTTTATAAAAAAATTTAAGATATTTTAAAACGTTTGTCATTTTTGACAGAGAAATAACCGATAAGTCGCATTTTATTATTATATTCAGAAAAATAATGTAAAATAAAGCAAAATGTTTACAAATATTTTAAACACTATAAATTTTTAGTTTTAGTTCCTCTCACTTCACAACAAATCCTTTAAATTTAACAGTACTCAGAACAGAACAAGAATGACAAATAAAAGTAGGTATATAAACGACAAGCCAAAACGAATAATTTAAAGTGAAACTGAAACGGAAACCAGCGTTGGGCTCACGTAGCCTACCTGTCTTATTCGGCACCAAACCAAATGTTTACATATTCTAAATGTATTTGGATGCTAAACTTATATATTTTGTAAACTAGGCTTTGTACTTCAGTCGCATTAAAAATGGGGAGATGGTATTGCTGAAAGGTACAGATTGTACTACAGACTATTTATATTTAGTAGTGTAATTTTTTATGTTTGGTTGACTATTTTATTTAGATAATGAACGACAAGCAATGCTAGAACATATGTTGTGTGTGTGAGGCACATGTGCATTGTTTCCTTATAACAGGGGTTCATTTTTATTTGTGTACACTCACAATAAAAACAAAACACTGTGCTTTTGTAAAATAAAGACAACAAACAGGACGCCGCTTCTGCCGTCTCGGTTTCCTTTCCGTGAACTTGTTAGTAGTGTGCGTCGCAAAAATGAACCGAAACTCAGCATATACTACAGTGTTTCCCATACATTGACTAGACTGTGGCGGCCCGCCACATTCTAATTTGTCCCGCCACAGTCTCAGAATGAAACGGAAATTAGGTTTGTCGCGATATATAAATTACCGTCTGATAATTGCGCTCTTTTATATGGCAAAAGTGGGAGACATAGAGCAAAATAAGTAGACTAGCACCAATTAAGTTTTCGTGCACTATATTCAAAGTCATCTGAAGCCATTCCATAGCTTCATGTGAGGGACAGAAGAAATATACATCGATAAGTTCACGGTCAGAAACTCGTCTTCCCTCCGTTACAGCTGTCATTCAGCACTCAAACAGCGCGTCACGTTCTGTAACGACAGTCAGCACGGTAAAACTCTCCAATATGATATATTCCCATTATAATACTTGATATGTATATAAAGAGCTGTGGATTTGCATAAAATGACTTTATCTTGCTGGAGTTTATTGCTGTTTCTGAACGATGTCATCATACTGGCTACAGGATGTCTGTTAGATCGCACAACACAAGGACTATGAATTCGTGTCACACGCACAATAACTGGAATTTAAAAATGAAAGAACCATATGATTAATAAACTGTCAGATGTAACACAGGGATTCTCTTTGTACCGTGAACTTTTCAATGCGCAGACAACTGCGTGCTCTGACTCGATATTGCTTCAAGCGCATCATTCTGCACCCGGGATGTGCATTAGCGTTTTTTTGCTGCTGTTTTGAAGCGTTTCATATTATCATGGTTTTGCACACTGAAAGATTATTAATAGCCTATTTTGTTCTGTCGTATCTATAGCTTGTTGCCCCATTAAAAAGCTGCACAATACATTTAAAATAAGCGCCTTTTAATGTTACATTAATATAAATACATTTAATTATTTACATATAAATCTAATATAAATAGTGTTTTTCATTTCAGAATACAAATAGTAATTTTAAACTTTTTATTAACATTTGGATTTATAAAATTACTGTGCAAAGTTTTTAGGCTAGAATATTTTTTTGCTGCTGAATTATATACTCGCCTAGTTTACTTATTTATTTATTGGTCAGCTTATGAATAAATGAATTTTATTCATTTGTTATTTTTCTCTATAATAAGATGGTGTGTTTAGTGCATTGGATTGGTTAACAAATCAAAGATACAGGCTCCCACTAATAAATTAATTCAACAAAGGTAACCTCTTTTGCTACATATTTTTAATGGTTTAAATGTGTGCTCTACATGTTTGACCACTTATGAACAATCATTTAGCCTACTATATGTTATGTACATGACTAATGTGCCGTACCATCACCAATAAATAAATTACTTTTAGAGCACAAAATTGTTTACAAGAGAACAAATTTCTTTATTGATCTAGTCACGTAATTTTGCTCTCAGAATACACCAGATTTATGCATTTAAATTTAAAATGTACAAAATTTTCCTCCGGGGGGGCATGCCCCCGGACCCCCATAGAGGAACCGATGTCCACCCACCACAGTCTCACAAAATCCTGTGGGAAACACTGTACTACTTGTCGCAGTTTTCTCTTTTGTTTCAATAATCTGTTCATTTTTTAAGTGAGCTATATTTCATGTATAGGCCTACTACACAATTTAATTCTGCTTTTTTCTGCAGAATCTGTTCTGTTGTTTATGCTGCTATTTATGCATGTAAAACTAAACACCTAGAAAACAAATTGTTAATTAACAATCTTGTCAGTTAATGGTTAACAAAGCTTTGGTGGTCAGTTAGGGGGAAAAAAACGTAAACAATCCCTAAAATGCACACAACCAAATTCCAACACAAGTTTACACAAGATATTAGAACAGTTGTGTCCCTGCAAAATCAAAAAATCCTAATATTAAGTGCATTCTGATTGGCTGTGATCGTGTCGCTCTGCACAACATTCCGCTTTCCGTCAGGACAGAAAATTAAAATGAAGCTGCAAAGATGTTGCAGTGCACACAGTTAGGACAGTAGCATTTTAACAAATCACACCTTGATTTCAGAAGGTTTGGGGCTGCAGAAACTTTCTTCCACCTCAATTTTAAATTGGCCACCCAGAGCAGTAGAGCCATCCAGAGTGTTGAGGCCAGAGCCAGGCTCCATACAGCCATCTTTACTGCCCATGTTCATGGGGGAATAACCCATGATATGCTGCTCTAGAGACGGAGGCGTAGGGAACATCTGGTGTAGATCAGCCGTGCCTGAGGGAGGGATGGCAGAGAGAAAAATGACATGTAAGTGGAAGGATAGAAGGACGATTCATGACCGTACATCCAGTATGCTGTGTGATAAGCCTATTTCCTATTTATTCTTGTGGAAAACATAAATAATTATTGTCAAAATGTATACAAAAACCTTCAATTAAAATTAATACACTCTTCTCACTCAAAGAAATATGTGCATGATGTCCCTGTTTGTCTGCATGCAATGTAAAAGTTGTGACAGTGGCCAGCAGGGAGCAGTATACAGAGTTCACTGATGAAGTAAAATCTGTATATTTATAGAGACAGAGACTGTGCTCACTTATACAGGAGACAGGGTCCAGTGTGGCTGGCTTCGACTCCTTGCTGCCAAACTTCTCATCTGCTCCATTTACAGCTCTCCGTGCTCCAGGCTATGGAGAATAACACAAATAAGCCAAAAATCAGAACTATGATTTCATTACAACACCCTAAAATTACAGCAATTTCTCTAAAGAAAACACATTTCCATTACAACACCCTGATTTTCCAATAGCAAAGCAATGGCAATTTTAACAGTGATTATTTTGATTACATATAGATGACATATTTCAACTTCTAATTATGTATGGCGATTAACTTGTGATAAAAATTCTGCTGTTTTGGCAAATTTTCACAGTGACGCAAAGCCATTCAAGACATAATAGAAAGAGAAAACAGAAATACAGCTTGATACTGACTGTTTGTTCATCCTCATCTGAGTTGAAGAGGTTGTCCAGGTCTTTGATGGAGACTGCCAGGTCTGAATCATGTATGAGGCTGGTGGAAGCAGCCCGGTTATGGGCCGCAGCCCGCTGAGCATCTGAGCGAGAGAGAGAAAGAGAAAGAGCTTAACACAGTCCTGTTCTGCAGCTTTATCTAGCGTAACCACAGCCTGGGCTTGGGACCACATCAGGACAAGCCCTTTCCCTCACTCAGCGAACACATTTAACCTTTATGGGCAACAATACACTAAACTGACCCAGGGCTGTCAACAGGGAAACTATTTCAAATAAAATAAATGGACTCAGGGTTTGAGAGGGGTTCATGAGAGAGTCACTGGAGTATAACAGGACAATCCTTACCATCTGATAGAGCAGCATTGCCATCTTCTCCCTGTTAGAAAGCAAAATAAAATAGGAAATGTTTAAATAAATTTAATATACAAGCCACTGATACACAAAGGTTATGTTAAATTAGTCATGCAGTGTCCAAAATGATCTGACACATATCAAAGGTGAGTTGAGAAAAACCAAAACATATACACTGTAAAAAGTGGTAATCTGCAATTGTTAAAGAGCTATTTCTACCTTGTTTTGTTGGTATAAATTAAATGAATTTAGGTTGATTAGGTGATGTTAAGTAATATTTTGACTTAAATAAAACCAGCTAATGTAGATGTAGTTACTATTTTTTTCCAGTAGTCCTCAGTATTTAAGAATCAAGCACACACTGATTAACTTTTCCACAAAGCAAAAGATGAAAGCAGTCCAGAGTGCATTAGTTCATGATCACATTTTAGTTAACAATCACAGAGAAGAAAGCGACCAATCAGAAAAGGTGATGGTATAAGAAGAGTAAAAGAGTGACAGCTAAGAAGAGAAACAGGAGACGACCAAAGAGAGGGAGGGAGGGTGGAGACATATTTATACATTGCCACCAAATTATATCTCCATGCACAGCATAATAAATAATATAAGATAACAGCACAGGCTAATGGGACTGCTCCTTTCCCCTCAGCGCCTTAGAAACCCAACCCAGACCCTAAACCTGCCCCTCATGCAACCTGCGCATCCCAGAGCCACCATTACAATGCAAGCCGCACACTATGCGGAGATTCATTAAGCCGTGCATAATTTCATTACGCTGCAGGCTGTCTCTCTGCATAAAGAGTGTAATCTGTTCCTTCGTACACACTCTTCACATCCTAATGACCAACTCCGTAATAAACGCCTGTACATGTAAATCACTCCGCCCCGTAATCGATAGCAGAACCCTGGGGTGGAGTACAGGAGTTAAAGAGGCGATTTTCTACGTATACTATGTATTTTACAACAAACGAACGCCGCTGTGTGTATGTTTATACGTAACATAGACATACACATGTGCGCTATAAGCAATGAGGTTGTTGTACCATATGGCCCAAATTACTTAAACCTCTCTTGTGACTGCAAAAAGAGGCTATAAAGTTACCAAGACACACAAATGATGTGTAATTCTGAGAGCAGGTACCAAAAAAGCTCTTGCAAAATGATGGAGTAACACAGTACAGAAGGACAAAGCTGATTTTTGTTCAGCCTCCGCAGCTGCCACAAAAAGACGCTAAAAGTATGTGTGAAATTCCAACAGGAATGGGAGAGACTTTCTTCGCCCCCTCTATTCATGCTCTCTCCTCCACATTTGAGGGTGTCAGATTCAGATCTCAGATGGGAATCTCCCATGAGCTGAAGACAGCAGACATGATGCCAGCATATTACACGCTACACTGCCAATGGAGAATCTGCAGCATCTATAAATCCTTTTCACAGGAAACAAGAGTCCATGTGAAACAGGATTCACAACTCATTATACTTCCGTAATGTTGCATATTTCCAATTGAAACTGAAACTAGCTTGTAAAAAGAGAAAAGCAATACTGCGTTTTACCATTTTACAATACCATTCAAAAGTTTGGGGTCAGTAAGATTTTTTTTTAACTTTTATTCAGGGTGCATTCAATTCATCAAATGTTACAGTAAAGACATTTATAATATTACAAAAGATTTCTATTTTAAATAATTGCTGATCTTTTAAACATTTTGAATCTTCTTTATAAAAAAAAAAAAAAAAAAAAAAAAAATGTTTCCAAAAAACAAGTTTTCAACATTGATGATAATAAATGCTTTTTGAGCACCAAATCAGGACATTAGAATGATTTCTGTAGGATCATGTGACATTGACGCAAATTACATTCTAAATTAAAACTTATTTTAAATTGTAATAATATTTCACAATATTACTGTTTTTTTCCTTTTTTTTTTAATTACAGAATAAAAGACGTCTTTCAAACACATTAAAATAAATCTTACCAACCCCTAACTTCTGAATCTTAGTGCAGCGGTTCTCAAAGTGTGGGGCGCACAGGTACTGCAGGGGAGCGCGGAAAATCAGCAGAAAAAAGAAAAAAAAACAGCTGTTGCAACGGTGAATGTGCATAAATAGCGGCTGATGCTCTGCCTTTATAAAGAGGGACTAATCTCCAATTACACTGAACCGTTCTTCAGATCAATTCTTCAGATTCTTGACTTGTCACCATCTGAACAAGCCCAACATAGAATTTGCTCGCCATAGAAAAGCATGAGCACCGCTCCAGCGGACGGATTCAAAAGCTGCTATTGTGAACGGCGCTTGCTCCGCTGCAGTGCGCGTTCCGATGAGAAGACATACAAGAAGCTGAGCTTGTGAGGCGCTGTCAAAAACTGTTACATATTTGCGCTGTTACATGTTGTTTACCCAAAGCATCACTGAAATATTTACTTTTTTATTTACTTAAATGAATAATTCTGATCTATTATTTTCTCTTACTGTTGTGTTTTTCAATGATTCAATGACATTACAAAGTAATGAAAAAAGATTTTTTGTTTAAAGGTTTAAAGGGGGCACGACCAAAAAAGTTTGAGAACCACTGTGTTAGTGTAAACTTAAAACCAGAGCATTATAGGATTATATTTCCAGCAAAAAGTGTTGCTCACCTTGTGTTTCTTCCCCGGTTCTCTATCTCCGCCTGCTTTGTCTTTCTTATCCGAGAAGGTGAACTTTACATCTCCATCGACAAAGGCATAGGGGTCGACCTCAGGCTCATGGTCACCGCCTGTGATGGCTGCAGCCAGGTGCTGGTTCTGTCGCTGCAGGTACGTTTGGAGACGTTCATCTGAGACCTTGAGCGGCCTTTTGGATGCAACCATCGTCCTGGGCAAGACAAATAAATAAATAAATAAATAATTTAAAAAAAAAAAAAAAGGTCAAACCATGACTAAAATAGTATAACACTGCATGGCATATACCAATATACTGCCAGAAAGTAAATATATCATCCAGAACAATCAAGTGGGCAATTTTAGGGATTAAAAAATATTATTTTCAATTACATTAATGCTTATATCATAATACCCAAGGTCAGGGACGTGCACAGACATTTTTGGGGGCAGGGGCTCAAGTGAAAAAAAGGGCACTTCTCATCATTATTTATTTATAAAATAATGAACCCTTAAATATATTAAGACAACTTTGACTTCCCTTACACTCACGCAATTGTATAAAATAAGATATTTTTTTACCATGGTTCAAAACGCAATGCATAGCACAATAAAATAATTTAAATTATAATATGACATAAATTTCATTAGTATCAAATCAGGCAGATGTGCTGATGGTGGTCGAACTATTCAGCGTTAATAACCCTTAAATAGCCAAAACTTTCAGGTTTGTGAACATAGGCTAGCCTACCTGAAAGAAATGCATGGGATGCGTCCATCTAGGGCTTTTTTCTTTTTTGCTTCTCATCGCCAGACAGCAGTTGCATTTTCGCGGGAATAGTTGTTGAATTATGCTGCGTTCACGTCACCTCGTATTTACCGGATTCTTGAAATGACAACACGTGACATTAAATTCGGAGCTGTTCATGTCCTTTTGGTCCTTGGACTGGGAATTATGCGTTTCCATGGCACCACTATCAACGCCTAAATGAATCTACAGCGGTCAGGTGGTACAGCGGCCACGTGGTACATGCTTTCAGAAAACTCCCAGCTTACAAGCTGTAATTACGAGCTCTACGAGGACGTGAATGCTTTTTACAAGCAGGAATCTTGTAACTACAAGAATTACGAGGCCGCGTGAACGCACCTTTGTTTTCAGCCAGCAGCAAACTCGAGGTGGGGTGGCGCTCGCGGGCATGAATGGCGTGTTGCGGAGTGAGGGCATCTGAACTTGTTTTATTCAGTAAATATATTTGTTTGACAGGAAAGCTATGCGCAACCAGGAATGGCCTATATATTAATTTATTAAAAAAAAAAAAAAAAAAGCACCCCAGAAAAAAGGGCACTTCCTCTCGAGGAAGAAAAAGGGCAGGTGCTCAAGCCCCTTTTTTGTCTATGTGTGCACGTGCCTGCCCAAGGTGCACATATGCTCCTAATTTGAAAAATAAAGAACTTTATGGGGCGCAATAAAAATGTATCAAATAATTAGTTTTTTTCTTAAGGGATACAAGGAGACATTTACAAGCAAAATTATTTTATTTATTTCGAAACTACACTCACTTTAGATATTTCTGCTTCAAACTATATTTAATTATGTAATTATTTATGTTCTAAACATTGAACTAAGAGGCAGTTAAAGTTTATTTTTTAACAAAATACCAAAAAAATACTAGAAAAATGTTCTGTATAACGTGGGACTTTTAAATACAAAACAAAACAGACATACATAGTGACTCTTATTTTGAAATGTCTTTACTGCTTGAAGCTGCTCGTTCAAACATATGAGGGAGCTAAAAATATACACACTTATGCAACCATCTAAAACATATTACAGTACAAACACCATAAAGTAAACGTTGTCAATTCAGCAACAGTAAATCATAAGCAATCATTTGACATAAATGTGCGGTATTCATCGATTGCGGACTGCTCTTAAACTGCGAGCCTGTAGAACATGCAACAGCACTGCGTTTTGACTTTGAACATGCAGCGCACATTTTTTTTTTTATTTAAATCATTGCGAATAATCACTTTAAGACAGATTAGAAACCTCTCGGATTTCATCAAAAATATCTTAATTTGTGTTCTGAAGATAAAGGAAGGTCTTACAGGAGTGAACAACATGAGGATGAGTTATTAATGACAGAAATTTCATTTTTGGGTGAACTAACCCTTTAAGACTTTTTATGACCTTAAATTTTACAGTTCGCACATCTATTTTTCAGTCACAAACGCAAGTGAAAAACTAGTGCTGTCAAGCCCTAAATATTAGTCAACAATGAATTATAATGCTATCTACACTTATTAAGATGAGCTGAGAATTTAAAAGAATAGCCGTATTGTCATGCAGAGGTGCCTAGAAATTATTCACCAAATCTCTGAAGGGAAAAAAGAAAAAAAGAAAAAAGGAAGTTCTATTAATTCGAAATCATGTCAAACCCCAGCAGTGTCTGAAGTCTCTGTTTGTGTGTATGTGTTATGTAAAATCCCTCTGTGTTGGTTGAATGGTACCAACCACTGTTTTCTCACACAGATCTGACCACTGCAGCTCTGATGGGGGGTGACAGTGCACAGTGGCGCTGGCCAGAGATTAAACCCATATTGAGGCCCCAGAGTGCACAGGGATTACATTAGGCCGTAACAGCAGAATGGACACAAGAGGACACCAGCCAAGTGTATCCTGGGATTCCACTGCATACCATTACATCTCACTGTGGCCAACACAGACAGCTCTCTAAACCACAGCACTGCCTCTTTTTCTGATCTTAGGCAACTTCAGGCAAACAACATTTCAGTGGAAACAATACAGATGCAAGACACTTTTGAAATGTTCATACACATCTTGTACACATAAAATTGTTGAAGGGAACTACATTTTTTAAACATCAGATATGTGCATCCACACTAAACATCCACACTAAAACAACATTTTCCAAACAACATTTTTTTTTCTAGTAAGGGATTAAGAGACATTTTTTAAAATTTATACTATCAACAAGCATTCTTCCAGGAAGACAACGGCACGGCTGAGAGATGTGTACACTTTATTTTGCCATAACACTGCTGCTTCATGAATTTATGAGGGGCATAAAGTCGCTGCTTTCAGTATCTGTCATCCATAACAGTTTAGAGGAAAAGTTCATACTACACTAACATTATTCACACAAACGTGTCCAAACATTCCCACACTGGGCCAAATATCAGTGTAACCAACAAATGTTCCCCCTTCAACAGATTCAACAAACGCCATCTCATGTTAATATATGTGACATTATGGGCCATAAGAAAAATCAAATGTTTTCATTTTTTGGATACAAAGTAACACAGTCAAAGTGTTGAATGTGCTTCTGGCTAACAGTATAGGTACAATAACTTTAGTCATCATGCATATTAGCACCAATATTGAGAAAATTGCAGTAAAACAATGACAACTTCATGTCTTTTGGAAGCAGTATGGGTAATCGTTTGTTGATTTAAATATCTAGGGAAGCAGATAAGATGTACACTTTAGTGGAAATTCTTCACACGAGTAAACATGTCACGGCTTAGTTGGACACTGTCATCAAACAGCACTGGCACCGGTGTCAAATGTCTGTGCTTTTAAATCAAGGAAGGCCAGCCTAAGTTCCCTTGGTGCTCTTCCTGGAAGTTTGGAGGGTAGGTGCATGTCACAAGAGAATCAGGGCTGAGCATATGGTGGATCTTATTCTGAACACATCATTATTTCATCCTTAATTTATTTTAACTTCTACTGTTCCATAGAAAAAAATAACCATGCAACCACAATAAGTTGTAAAGGTCCATTTCACACATATCCTGTCTGCATTCTTGTGACCTAAATCTAGTCCACTAGCTTAAATCTAGTCTCACTTACTACTGCCGACTTTGACAGGAAGATAGTTTGACAGGTAAAGGTAAAGCAATCAAAATCAGTCTGTGACTACAATAATTCCATTTGTAATTCATGAATGTCACATTCATAATTATTTTTAAGTAAATAGTAATAGATGTTTTCAGCAACCTTTGTGGTTACTGGAATCCATATCATGATACATACACTAACTGTTCAAAGGTTTGGGGTAAGTAAGATTTTTCTTTTTCATTTTTTCCTGAAAGAATTTTTTTTTATTCAGCAAGAACATATTACATTTCTATTTCAAATAAAAACTGTTCTTTGTAACTTTTATTCATTTAATAATCTTTAAAAAAAAAAAAAAACATTGATAAAAGTAAGTAATCAGCAAATCAGCAAATCCAAATCAGCATATTTTAATGATTTCTGAAGGATCATATGACACTAGGGATGTAACGGTATAATCAACATTGTGGTATCGCGATAGCAAAATTGTCTCGATATCATCGTGGTCACACGACTGTATGAAACTATATGTCTTCCAGGCAAAAAGTGTAGTTTTTTTCAGCCCAGTGGACCAGAACAGAGGGAAGTGGTAATAGGGTTGGGAAGCGAGAACCGGTTCTTATCCAGAATGAATGTACGGGAGTGTATCCTTTAAAATAGACGTCTCGCCTCATGAATATTGTAACAATGAATGCACTGAAAAGCCCTTGCGCTACTCATATACGTCAGATATCAATAAAGAGAGATAGGTGCACAAAGCTGCATGATTAATCTTTAAAAGATCGCATTCTCAATTTCATCACCCATGATCTAATTCCTAAATGACAAAGATTCACACGTGTAGGCTATATTAAACCTTGGACAAAAATAAAATCACGAAATTCAAATCTGTGTTCACGCTGCTGTTGATCTAGAGAGCAGTTGTCATGTTTAAATATAAACAGCTTCACAAACAAATCTTTTCAAACACACAATATCATTATTTCTGTTACAAATATTGCAGTTATCACAGAAGTATACAAAAGTTTATTATTCAGATAAACGCTGTTGTCTACATTACCGATCAAAACAGAATAAATCACCTTTTGAAAATGCTTCAAATAGGCTAACTAATACATCAATTGCATTGTTACGCCACTAGGTGACAACAAATTACTGTTAAAACTGTATCACTGAATCATTCTTTCAGAAACAGTGAATTCTTTCTGAATCAAATGTGTGTTGAATTTGTGGTAACACTTTACAATAAGGTTCAATTGTTAACATTAGTTAATGTATTAACTAACATGAACTAACCATGAGCAATACATTTGTTACTGTATTTGTTAATCTTTGTTAATGTTAGTTATTAAAAATATAGCTGTTCATATTGTTCATGTTAGTTTACAATGTATTAAATAATGTTAACAAATAAAACTCTTGATTTTAATGATGTATTAGTAAATGTTGAAATTAACGTTAAAGATTAATGAATGGTGTAGAAATGCAGTTCATTATTAGCTCATGTTATTAGTCAAACTGAAAGTCTTCATTTATCTATTTTTTTTAAATATCGGAATAAATATCATATTATGGACTTCATAGAGATTATATTATCGTGAGATTTTGATATTGTTACATCCCTATATGACACTGAAGAATAGAGAAATGGCTGCTGAAAATTCAGCTTTACCATCACAAGAATAAATTACATTTTAAAATATACTAAAATGGAAAACAGTTATTTTAAATTGTAATAATATTTTACAAAATTACTGTTTTTACTATGTTATTTATCAAATAAATGCAGCTCTGGTGATCAGAACATTTTTTTTTTTTTTTTAATATTACCAACCCAAAACTTTTGAACAGTTCTGTACATAATATATTTTTAGCAACAGTCCCTTAATTTTAAAGAATGTGAAGCAAAACAGTCCCCAAAATTCTTCGTCTTGTTTTTGTATGTGTCCTTCAGGTCCACAAGCCAGTGGTTAAAATTGTAACTTGCGCATTTGTACTCTAAATCCCTACTAAAACCCCAGAGTGTTTGTACGCACGTGTGAGATGGACACGTAATCTCCTAGTTCACAACAGTGCTGGGCCTGCACATTAGTGAAGTATGATGTCAAAAGGGCGCATCACGAGAGATTAACATTGTGTGTGCACTCAGAGAAAGAACATTCTACACAGAACGAGTGTGTTTATGTGTGAGTTTTTGTGTGTGTTTGTGGGGGGCGGCTACATCACAGCTATTTCAAAATACATACTGCACAAAGAGACAGGAACGTTTGGGGTTCAGTATTGGGGGCTCTCGCTAACAAACTCTGGCTGCTACAAATAAAAGGTCCGTGAGCGGAGGGGATTAAGGGGGTCCACAGGGTGGTCCTGCTCTCACTTTAGAAACATATTTACTTAAGCCATTATTACGTAACACAAATGCACAATACAATCCTCCTGGCTGTTTACGGGTTATGGAGAGCTCTAAATCCTCAAGATATGTACTTTCAGTTCACTGCATTGTTTGAGATTTCAGGGAGGTTGTAAAAGAGTACATTAACACAACCCAAATCTGCATATCAACATCTAATTCAGTATACAGTAAGCTGGCCCGCCCTGATGAACAACATCACCTAATCATAGCAGAGGTCATTTACATAAAGTATTGCCTATTTAATTCAAAGGGTTAGTGAGGGGGTAGAGCTGTATGTTTGTCCAACCTATGGATGACAGAGGGAATTGCTATATTATATTATATTTATATATATATATATATATATATATATATATATATATATATATATATATACACATACACACATATATACATACATATTATATATATATATATATATATATATATATATATATATATATATATATATATATATATATGTATGTGTATATATATATATATATATGTATGTATGTATATATATATATATATATATGTGTGTGTGTGTGTGTGTGTGTGTGTGTGTGTGTGTGTGTGTGTGTGTGTGTGATATATATATATATATATATATATATATATATATATATATATATATATATACACATACACACACACATATACATATATATATACATATATATATATATATATATATAAAATATTTATTATGTGCTTATTTAGCTATTTCACTTGGTGACCCCAGTAGCTTGGAAATGATATTTAGCCTTCAAATAAGTGCATGAAATAGTTTGTAAAGAACCTGATACTCACTCAGTAGCAGACATAATCCCTTCAGCTCCGAGTGACGCCTCTTCTCTGAGTTTGTCTCCTGGTAGTGATGGTGTGGGAAACTCTGCATCTTTCCTACGCGGCAAGTTAAAAAACCTCCACGGCGCATGACTCCCGTCATCATCCAGGTTTACTGCTGCACTGATGTACGGTGTAGGCTCCAAGGGTTCAGAGTACGCAGGGGGAAAAGGTTGGGTGAGGGGATCCAAACGGGCGTCATCTGGGCCCTTCTGGGGCAGGAGGCATGGCTCTGTAGAAGGAGGGTAAAAATGTTGGCTGTGTGGGGTGGAGGGGGTTTTAATGGCGTCTGTGGCTTCCTCGCCACGTTCGCAGGGGTGAGGGCTCAGAGGTGGTGGCTGAGGGGAGCCGACCATCTCCGTTGAGCCACTGTTGCCCACGGTAGCTCCACCCCCGCTGTGAAGCTGTGGTGGTTTTGAGCCAGTGCTCACATCAGATTGGCGGAGCCCAGAAAAGCGTCCACCCTCTTGACCTCTAAGAGCCAAGCGCTGGCCTGCAGAAGCTTCGGATTCCATAGAGACATCTTCGCAGACAGAGTTGCGGTGGTGGAAGGGCGTCTGCGGGCGTTTCTGCTGCTTGTCTCCCTTTTCGGGCTTCTCCCCGGCTTTGTGCTTGATGGGAGGCTGCTGCGTCTGACCGGCAGTGGGCGGCTGACCAGGCGTGCTGCCTGCTCTCTGCTTCAATGTTTTGTGCCTAATAAGAGAAAGAAATATTTTAATTCAATAGGGACATGAGTTATGAACTGATGACATCATTAATAAGAAAGCCTATTACCAGAAATCATTTTTTTAATTCATTTCTTTTCACAGAGAGTTCATAACATTTCTTTTCAGGTTTAATAGGCCTTTGAGACTCGTAACAGAGAAAATGTAACAGTTTCTTAATTAGCTCATTATTTAGAATTTTCAAACTATTATTGGATCCTTGAAAAAACACTTTTGAATGAAGATTCTCTGCTTGTCGGGTCCAAAGACAGAAACCACCCTTTTAACAACAAGCGCTCCACTCCTATCAGAGTCTGTCTGACCTGATAACGTGTGTCCACACTTCTCTGAGATATGTAAAGCCCCGCAGCTGCCAGAGTTTCCCTGTGGGATCCCTTTTACAGTGTCTCTCGTTTACAAAGTTTTTCTTCAGAGGCAGTCACCTTCTCAGCCTCCACAGAATCTCAACACATAAGCCTGTAGGCTTTTATTCCTCCCTTAAAAATGCAAAGCTATCACAACAACCACTTATGTTACAAAGCCAGGAAACTTCAGTTTGGTTTAGATATCTAACAGTCTGGTATATGTATGCACGTTTATATGTGAAAGCAAGGCGAAGTTCAGGGAAGTTGAGACGTTCAGGGGTCAAGGAACTTAATTTAGCCCATATATGTAAACAAAGAAACCACGGGGTAACTTTGAGGTTGGAACTGAGGTGTTAACACCATAATTTTGTTCATTCTTGAACGCGCTAGGCTTTAGTACAGTAGTCTGTGTTACTGGTGTTCAGTCGCAACACTGGTTTAATCACTTGGCCACCGTGGCAACGAGGCAAATTTTTTTCAGTTTTACGCATTAAAAATATTTAACACAACGCAGTATCCATTATTCTGTGTTATTCGATCAAGCTCTTATTCATGCAAATACTTTTAAACCATTCAAGCATGACAAGACAAAAGAGAACATGCTGTCTGTGAATGTCCTGCCTATGTGACACACACACACAACACGCGCTAGTATCGAGATCTCTTCCGCGCTAGAAAAAGAACCACAACACACGCAAATTATGCCAAAATGTTCATTGTCCTCATAAAAGCATTCTTAAATTAGTTAAATTACATCTTAAATAAACAAAGATTTGTGAGAAAATGGGAACCCTGTCAGATCTAATTTCTAATCACGATTACGATTACGGATGCCACGATTTCATAATCGTTCAAAGGCACGATTACAAGGAAAAATATCCACTTTATCCATTATCCAATATCCATTTTTTGAGCATGTTACGTTGTGAGAGGCGAATCACGACTACTTCAGAATGTAAAAGGTCTAACCCAGCATAAAAGAAGCTACCAGTGACGTAGGTGTACGCTGATGGGAAACACCAGGACCCGCCATTTTTAAAAAGCCGTGTACACAGCCTAGTGTTGTCAAAAATATTGATATTTCGATATGTATCGATACTGAAATATCTGAAACGATACCAATACTCCTTTCTGCAGTACTGATACACCGATACCAGCTGCGCTTGCTTGCTCTCCTCTCTGACAGCGAGTTGAGACGCACGCGCCTCCTCTCATTCAGAGCGCAGACACATAATAAAGCCGCCTTTGACAGTGCCAAAATAACCTCCTTTTCGCGGTTTATTAATGGTCACATTCACATACACTCAGAGAAACAATATCACAATGCCCATCTTGGTGAGTATGAATGTAAAACAGTTCAGGAAGGATGTGTCCATGCGTCAGGTCTTAAAGAGACAGTAGCCGAATAAACGTGCCGCTCTCTATGTTGTTATTGTTATCACTTACTGCTCTTGACTGATTAATTTCTGTAACTTTAATTTATTAATCTGTATTTAATTTTTATAATGAAGATTATCCAATTTTATTTTACATTTTATTAGCCTACTTTGTTTTTTATTCAGTTTCTTACCCGATTACTACAGTTAGACCTACCTAAAAATAATTTCTATCTTTATTCTATTGTATTTGTGCTATAGTTAGTAATTTGTTCATTTGTTCTTATTTTGTCACAGTTTACTTGTCTTTTTTAAATTTAATTTACCATTTGAAATCAAGCTTCCTTGTGCTGTGTGTAATATATTTTAACAAAATTACCCCATTGTAAAAAATACATTGAGTTAGCAAATATTTGTGAGATAATTGTAATGGTAACTGATCAACGTTTATTTATGAGAAAAGCTTAAAAGCTTTATCATATAAAGTGATCTCTTCACAATACGTTTTTGACTAATAATAAATAAAAAAATAATATTAAAAATATCTATATGACAGTATATACATTGTTTTTTATCATATTGAAGTTAGAAATTCCAGTATTGTGACAACACCAGCCTATACATTTACTCCACAAACTAACTCTACAAACATGGAAAAGAGTGATAGATTGACCTCTCAATGAGGAGAAAATCCAGTGTGACTTTGAACAGACCAAGCAAAACATGATTATTCGTTCAAACAATGATATAAAGTTATTCAAAACATCATTCAATGTAAATTGTGATAATCGTCATTAATAATCGCAATTACAATTTCAAGGGAATAATCGACAATTATGATTTTTGTCATAATCGTGCAGCCCTAGCCTATTTGTTATTTTATATTAGGCCTAGCATGGTGTATTCTTATTTGTTTTGTTAATAAACATACTATGTTAATATATAAGCAAGTTTGTCATTGTACGGTTTTGTTGTTGTGTTTTTCAGTAAGAATAATAACCCACCATTCAAGCAATTTGAAAGCGAAAGTAAAATGCACACGGCGGCATACCGGCGATTTAAAAAAAGGTGGAGGCCCCGCGCCACGCCCCCTGGTGACAATCAATGTTAATCAATGTTGTCACATTGATTAACCGGTGGGAAAATTCTCTCACCGTCACATCCCTAGAACGCGCACAAAAACAAGAGGCGGGATCTTTTAACACAAACCAATCATAACCAATGGATAGCGCGATGGAGGCATTGCCTTCTCTCACATGACTTTCTCCCACCAACCTCACTGCATGTTTTAGGGGGTCTGTTAAAACTGAATGGGCTCAGAGGAGGCAAGAGAGACACGGACTCCCGCTGTAACTTTACCGGCTACTGTTGGACAGTGTTACTTTAGAAAAGTAAGTGATTTATACACTTTACAATGTCACATTATGTAATATTTGCATTGTTTTATTTTTTGAGGTGGCACTGCATCCATTGCCTCCTCAAATAAAAAGCCGGTGATACATAGACAGAGAGAGATGATAGCTGATAATAATAGCTGAGAAGTTCTTCAGAGAAACATTTATCTGCACAACCAAACTTAACAGCAAAAAAACAACAACCAGACCACAAGGGAGTCAAAGGTAAAATTATAGCCTCTTATTCTCACACTCAAAACAATTTCACATGTACGCACACAATACCACACAGCCACTCACACACATACACATGAGCAGAATGCTAAGCAAGCAGAAAGGATCTCAGTCGATGCATGGTCATTTTCACTTCACAGGGGGACTCCGAGTTTCATCATACCTCTCATGCTGGGTCTCTTCCAAAAAATATATTTGGCAAATGACACTAGTCCCACAGCACCTGGCCTTCACTTGGCCTGAACTGAACAGCTACTCAATGAAGAGAAAGAGAAGACGACTAACAGCAAGACCACACAGCACTACTGTTAACGTCTGTGTTAACGTTACTTACAATGCTCCACAGATAGTGTTTAGGCTCCTTCTTTCTAGTACTTGCTGCTTCTTGTTTACAAAACCATTATCTACCTGAAGTAGGCATGTCAAGAGCACCAATATTATTGGACTACACTGATAGTGAAAGCCAATCTCCGTTCCTCTCAAGTCCTATAACAGCAAGCTGCGACAACATTAGTGTGCATCTATTATGAAAACTACAGTTGACCAGCAAGTCAGCTAGCGTCTAATCTGTAAACAAGTTATAACAAGTTATAATTTTCTGTAGCATGTAACCAGTGACAGTTTGAACAATGGCTGTTTACATCATTATGCTCAATGGCAGACTGCAGAGTCTTATCAGAGATAACAGCCTTGTGTGTTGTTGTTTTATTTTTTTGGCAATACAAAATTATTAAAATAATTAAAAAGTTCAAGTGATTTACCTAATTTGTTTCTTCTTTCCCCTGCCTGTTTTTACCATGAAAACTCTAAGCTAAAGTTCCCTTTCATGAAGCAAGGAACAATAACCTAAAACACTTCCTGCAGACATAAATTAATTATCTCCCTCTTTAATTATGAAACAAATACACACTCAGAGCTCTGTAATGATGCTGAGTGTCAAATTCAAATTCATAAAACTGTATTTTACCTATTATGCTAAGAAGCCAAATGGGAATAGAATTAAAAATGGGAATAGAACATTTTTTTCTTCAAAAGTTCAGATGACTTCCATTAAATATAAATCTGAATACAGTTCATGTAAAAGAGTGTAAAATACTCAGGAGTCACAAAACAATGCAAAAAGATGCAAGTGGAGGGACCAAGATTTAACTCAGCAATTTACAGAGCTGCAAGACTAGATACAGCCCGATACATTATATACAGATGGACATTCAAAACATGCAGCCTACACAGAATATCTAAGAAAGTTATTTTCTTCACTACATTAGACAAGAAAACAAAAAACAAAAAAAAAATCAGAGACTTAACAGTGACACCACTTAACAGTTCTACAGATGGTGGCACCAGCACCTGATTTAGTAGAGCTGGGGGTGGGGGATTTTTAATCATAAAGGTAATTTAATCATAAAATTACTATTGTTTTGCACTAATAATTGCAGTAACAAATAACAATCTTTTGGTTTCAGTCTGGAGCCCTGCTTAACGCAATCACTCAGAAGTCAGTTCCTCTGGTTTTCACAAAGAGATTTATTTAATACTTCATGACAAATGTAATGCCTGTCATTTTAAAGAGTGACAGATGACACTATAAGAGCTACATAAAAGCGATTAGTGGCAGCAGAAGTGCAGGATGGTTAAACAAGGAGAGCCTATGAGAGTACGAGGCTAAGTGAGTTCGCATGTCTGTACCTTGAACAGTTGCAGCTTGATCTCTGTGTGGAGTCAACAAAGTCCCAGGCGCCCACTTTCATCAGCGTCTCCTCTTCGCTGGTCCCATTGGAGGCTGTGGCAGAGAATTTCCGTCTGTGGAGACACAATAAAACAAGATTGGAATCTAACTGGCTATCTAAAAAAAAAAAAAATATCACTGCATGGTATGGCTCCGTATGGCACGGTGAGGCTCGCTTAAATAGTATCACCTCGGTTCAGGTTCCAAGCGAGCCAGGCCGATACTAAAATGTGATGTGTGAACACTGCAGATTATCACTGATTGGTCAAAGAGAAACGTCACTACTAGCACCACTGGATTTAAAAAACGAGACACCAAACCCATTTAAATAGTAACAGCCACCACAGTATAATTTGTTTGCACAACTTTTTTAAAATGACTTGCTTGAAACGACCGTCGCACGCAACATAGAAAAAAAAAATAAATGGCTGTATCGTGGTCAGTAGACCAGGTGCAGACGGATCCACGGCAGTAGAGGCTGGTCAACTACAACGATCAGTTTATAATCCCACCCACTTTGAAGCGGTACTAAACTGCAGTGGAAAACCAAACCGAAAGATAAGCGTCGTATCACACATTGGTAAAGCACCATAATAGTCAACTAAACATTAGAAGAGGCTTAGTCGACCAAAATTTTATTAGCTGATTAGTCAAAGAAAAAAAACTCCACAGGAAATGAGGGATGGATCGTTAACGGCGGGTCCTTGAGGTAATTACAGTATGTCGGGCAGAAAATCCAAATGTTCGCCTATCGTCCATCGACCTCATATGGCATATCATTTGAAACAGCAAGTAGTAGCAATTTTATTAGGCGCATTTTATAAGTGTTTAGTGTTTACACAAATGTAAGTAGAATTTACAACAGTAGAATTTTAAACAGAATTGACAAAAGTTGTTACAAAAAGATGGATTGAACAAACATTATATATCTGTGCAAATTCAAAATAAAAACCTTACAGAAAAGTTGTGAACAGTTCCGTGTGAGACAACTAACACCAATGACTTGTACTTGCTTTCATTTTCTCCTTATTAAACAAACAATGATAAAACATTCTGTGGCTCAGATATTGCATTTTATTCTACCAGTTTTAGCAGTGCATTGTTGGCTCTGTCTTTAATTTATATTGACTGTGAAATGGGATTATCTGATGTAAGATTTGCTCTGAGGATGTCTGAGTAAACTTACTTGTTCTGAGCTCGGTTGATGTTGCACTCTTGCCAGACGCTCTCAACCACCTGACTGGCCATCCTGCGTGGAATCTTGCCACCATGGTGACTGGTGCTGTCAACACTGAATCCATCCATTGCCATCGGCAACCGCATCCACTTCTGTGCCGAGTGAGAGTGAACTACAGAAAGAAAGAAAAGGAAAAAAAGTTTGAGAGTGTAACGGATGCGGCTCATGAAATGAGATTGGTATGGGTTTAAGTCTAGGTTGAGGCAGGTTCACCTGTCTGAGCTTCTTCGGGTGAGGTGGGAGGAGTCAGGGTCACTGAAGAGATGGCAGGGTCACGGTTTGAAGCAGGCACTTGATGGCCGTTTGAATAGACAGCAGTGCAATGCGACGACCCCGTAGGTGTTACAGTGGGGATGTCTGACTGAGGGACTAACACCAGGCATGAAGGATATACCATGCGCACACCACCTGGAGAAAAAGCCCACGCATTAACACAATGAACAACTAATAAATGCACACTTGTACACGCATACATGTATTGCGTCCACAACGCAATTATTTTACCTAACAGCCTTTTAAGTAAAATATATTTTGGTCCAACTCACCAACAAGCACTTCCACTGCTGCCAGGGAGTCATCCTCCCAGTCGATGTCCTCCATTTTGTCCTCTGCGCTCTCCTTGGAGGTCGGGCTGATGGGATAGAACTGGTTCCATTCTTCGATGAGCTTCTGTGTCGGAGGGTCAGACAGCTTGAAGGACTGGCCGGTCAATGTGCCGTTCAGTCCAAATGGACTCAGAATCACTGTAGAGAGAATAAGAGAAGAGATTTACACTCTATGAACAGTACAGAACAAGAGATATTGGGTCGTTTGTGGCATAAAGGGCAAGAATCTGGGACATAGGCCTGTCACGATTATCTGATTTAACTGAGATTGAGATAATCATAATCATTGTGCTCTTTTAATCCCAATCACAGATTGCCACACAAATAAGGAGATATTTATGTAAATATCAATATTTGAGTTCAATGTTTCAGATGCAGATGATTTATCATTATTATTTTTATTATTATTATTATTATAATATTACAATAATACAATATTAAAGCTGGGTTTTAATAAAACTAGGCTCCACAAAACAACAGTGGAACAAATGGAAAGATCTATTACTATATAATACATGTAATAAATACAAATGATAACATTTAATGTTCAATTATTATAAAAAAAATAAAAAAAATACTTGAAATTATTTTTTTTTAAATGTATTAAAAATTGGTAGCATTTGGTAGCAATTTTGGTTTTACAGTCCTGTTCCCCATGTATATATTTTGTACTTATTACAGTTAATAGTATTTATTACTTATTACAATTAGAATAACTGGGTAATAACTAGGTACTAACCCTGAACCTACCCCTAAACCCATGTAGTTACCTTATATTAACCGGTACTTTCTTAGGTAAGTACAATGTAAGTACACGTAAGTGCACATACTATAAAATAAAGTGCAACCAAAATTTTAATATTTAAAATATTAGTTCATTCTATTTTATGCAATATTTCTGTACACAATACAAAAAGAAAACCAAAAGGAAAGTTTTGTGCATTAAGCTTACACTGTGAAAGACACGAGGGGGAAAATTCAGTTGTTAACTAATTAATTGTATGATATCTAAAAATCATGATTGACAACACTAGCTAGTGAACAAAAGGAATTACCAAGACCATGCAGCATACATCTGGGCATAACCATTTAACCATTCTGCCCTTGAGCAATTTACCCATCATGTAAGTACTTGTGTTAACATGTTATGGCAAAAGAACCTCTGCTAAAAAGTACAATCAAGTGGCATTTATCTGGAGTTGTCCTTGGAAAGTTGCTGGTTCTTCCAATGTAAAAAGCCCAGCATATGTAGAAGAAACACATGAAGAGTGAAGAGCGTGTAATCAGAACAGGGCCAAAGCAAATGAGTCTATGAAGCGGGGAACACTGTACAAACACTCCCGCCTGGCTCTCTCTCAACCACTCTCTGCACTTCTGTTCCTCATTAACTGTGGTCTTAAATGACTCCTCCACTGCAGCCGGGTCTTTTTCCTTCCTCCTTTCTCTCAAGACACTTTCTGAAACCCTTTCATATCAACACAGCCTCCAGTTACTGCCAAGCAGTACTCATTCTGAGCCCATAAACCAACTTAAATAAACAGGTCACTCAGAGGGAGAGAGACAGAAACAGGATGAAAGAAAAAGACTAGGAGAGAGAGCAAGAAAGGGTGAAGCACAAATATGGAAGCAACAGCATCAGTTTTCACCCTATTGGTATCTTAGAAAAACACTTCAGTTTCTCAAGAACAGCTCTGTTACATGCTGTTTTCATGCCAAAAAAAAACAACTAAACACTGACATATGAGGTCACAAATTTTCTCAAGGAAATCTCATATTGTACTTCATATATTGATCTACATATGAGGGGTTAGGAGGAGGAAGGAGCTTCCAGGGAGAAAAAGAAGGTGGTGGTGGGGGCATCCATCCTGTGTCCTTCCATTAGCCGGCTCATTCCATGGCCTTCATCACACAAATCCATAAAAGCCACAATGACAGAGGACACCTCCGTCCATCCGGAAGAGGTATGGGAAGCGGGAATGGGGAGGGGGGCTGTACAAATGGAAAGGTGGCACGATTCATCTTTAATGGGTTTCAGTGGCTTAAACCTACAAGCTCTAACAGAGATCATTGTCCTTTATCAACACTGGCTTTAAGACAAAAGCCTCGAAACTGCATTAATTCAAGAAAAACCAAGCTGACCAGACGTAACAAAACAAACACGGCTCGTTCGCAGAATGTCTCTCCAGGCAAAAATGGCTCTTTTAATATCCGACAGCTCCCTGATTGAGCCAAGGTGACGGGGCCAGAATTAGTTTGGCCTCTGGACCGCGGGCTCGTCGCAGCGCATCAGAAAAGACTCTGTTGAGATACACAAAATATTTACAGAAAGGGAGCCTGGCATTGAGCTCTTCAGGCAGGTGGCAGGGCGGAAGGTCAGAATTTGCATTGCAGGGGAGCTTGAAGCATTGAATACACTAAAGAGGTATCCGCATGTCGGCCATCGTTAGAAAGAGGTCTGCTGCTCTGGTCCACATTTGATTGGGGGCATCACACAGATATAAAGCAATTTTCAGACAAATAGGCAAACAAATGTATTCCAATATCACACTGTTCACCTCACATTTATTCTGTCAAGCAATCTGTACACTAACAGTCTCTCTCTCTCTTCTGCTCAGTTAAGTGAGCTATGAGTTCATTACACCCCTCTCACTGCTCTTTATGAGGTCATAGTCGCAACACTCACACGCTCACTAATCCGAGACTGTCAGAAACGGTGAGCAGCAGACCAAAGGAGATCGAGAGAGAGCGGGCGAGTGAGAAAAAGGTCAGCTGGTTCCAATTGACACATCACACATTCCTGATTCACTGCAAAGGTTATTTCCCATCAAAAGGATGAATTATGTTTTAAAACTTTAATTCGCAGGAACACAAACGATTTCAATTATGCAAAACAACATCAGATGTGATCTAGTGCATGGTTCTGGATGCAAATTGGTCAATACAGCGTTCCAGCCAAGCTAAAATACACAATACTGGATGCAATCCATTTAAAAGTGTGCGTCACAGGTAACAGTTCCCACTGATAGTCATTGGATACATAAAAGCAACAGAGCACAGTATGTAAGATTTTTAGATTCAAATTTCCAGAAACCACTAGAACAACGTTATATATTTTTCTGACTTGTGTACTTACATTTTCCCTAATGTTTCCAACAATTCCAGAGAAATCAACCTTTTTAACCAATGTAATGGCCTGTGTCATTGCATTGCCTGTCAGAGACGTCAAATCCGCGCTACCCTCGATTTACGGTTTTACTTCCATAAAACCATGGCAACAACAAAGATGCTTTAATATATTATGCATTTTATTAGACAGTTGAGCAACTGTTTCAATAACTTTATCGACAGAAAACTAATCACCGTTATATACGAGGGCTGGAACGATGTCCCACATTTTGTGTTTAAAACGGCTGCATTCATACACCATTCTGTTTTTTATGAGCTCTATATCGCACAGAGTAACGTTAGATAACTTTCAACAGGCACAAACGTATTTTTAGTATGATTGTTTTGACCAGGTAAAACAGTGCTGCGTTACCCCATATCTTAATTCGTCAAATAAACTGACCTGCATGAGTAGTAAATTTAGCACTTGCGGCTAATTCATTACAATAAAATAATGTGAATTTAAGTGATCAAACTTAACAGTAACAAAGATCAGGGAAGGAGGCGGTGGACGTTTAACGTAATTTTAATCGTAAAATATACAAACTAAACGAGCGGCAGCGACAGACTGCGGCATATAGGCATAATAAAAACAGCAGCGTAAAATGTTGCATGCTCTCTCCCTCCTGCCCTGCTTTTTACCACAGTAACTTTAATACATTAACTGCCTGAGTCCCGTCGGGTTTTTTTGAATAAGCAACCTCTAGCGGCAAACCTTACATACTGTGCCTTTAAATAGGCCTAAATCTTCTGAAGTGCGATGATTTCCCACCCAGGCACACGTTCATAAATGGCAAAACCTTAACCTATTCACACTTCCGTTTAAAATATTCTAGCTGACCCCCCAGCATGAGTTTAAAGGTGCCCTCGAATGAAAAATTTAATTTATCTTGGCATTGTTAAATAACGAGTTCAGTACATGGAAATGACATACAGTGAGTTTCAGAACTCCATTGTTTCCTCCTTCTTATATAAATCTCATTTGTTTAAAAGACTTCCGGAAAACACTCGGATCTCAACATAACTCCGACTGTTACGTAACAGTCAGGATCATTAATATGTATGACCCCAATATTTGCATAATGCCAGCCCATTCGATGCATTAGACAAGGAAAGGCAGTATTAACGGCTGGATCTGTGCACAGACAAGGTAAGCAAGCAAGAACAACAGCGAAAAATGGCAGATGGAGCAATAATAACTGACATGATCCATGATATCATGATATTTTTAGTGATATTTGTAAATTGTCTTTCTAAATGTTTCATTAGCATGTTGCTAATATACTGTTAAATGTGGTTAAGGTTACCATCGTTTCTTACTGTATTCACGGAGACGAGAGTCGTTGCTATTTTCATTTTTAAACACGTGCAGTCTGTATAATGCATAAACACAACTTCATTCTTTATAAATCTCTCCAACAGTGTGTATTGTTAGCTTTAGCTCGTTAGCCACGGAGCACAGCCTCAAACTCACACAAAATCAAATGTAACCATCTAAATAAATACTTTACTCACATAATTCAAAGCATGCATACTAGGGCTGTGTATCACCAACAATGTCACGATACGATACGCATCACGATACTAAAGCCACGATACGATACGCATCACGATATGGTTCAATTTAGAATTTAAATTTCTTTTGAGCAGTTTAGTAACAGTAATATGTGTTTATTGAATAACCAGTGTTATAACAGTCATGATAACTGAAAAAACTATTTTGTTTTTGTCATTAAAAAAAACAATGATTTAAATTATAACAAAATATGCGAAAAATATAATAACAATTATAGTGACACTGAAGCATATCAACAAAGCTCAATGACTAATTTCACTTGCAACAGTAAGTTGACTTTTAAAAAAACTAAGTTAGTTAATTATATCGGCTATAATATTATAATAATGTCCATACTGCCTGTTTTTTTTTTGTTTGTTTTTTTCATCTGTAAAAATTTTTTTTTTGGATATCAACTAAAAATATGTTCTAGACCAACATACGTTTTGATTAACATGGTCTACAAAATATGCGCAACATGAGTTTACAATACACACTTAACAATAAGGTTCATTTATTAAACATCAGATAATGTATTAACCATAGACTGTAAAAAAATAGGTATTAACATGAACCAACCATGAGCAATACATTTGTTACTGTATTAGTATACACATACTAATTAAATGCGCAGGTCTCCTCTCGTGCATCCTCCCCACTGGACGAGGCCAATATCACTTTCGTTTCGCTTTCAGATATCTCTATTATATGTGCCATCACTGCTTTTAACTTTCTAGATGTAATTACCGAAATCAAAACAGTCCATAAACTATATCCTCACGAAAACGTCAGTCAAGCCAGCTCGCGCCTCAACCTGAATGATCGGCCTTCAAATTTCTCCGTTTCTGAATGGACGGTTTGGCTTGATTGACAAACGCTAACGTTCGGCCATGATTTATATACCATCGACCTGTCCTAAAACGTTAGCACACTTTGATCAGTGCCCAAGGAAGTCGACCGGAAGTTGAAGTCGGCCGCGTGCCGCCATCTTGTAGCAGAACTTCACTTGCGTTAGCATCCCATTGACTCCCATTCATTTTGCCGTCACTTTGACAGCGAATAACTTTACTCCTGAGGCGTTTAAAGACTCCATTTGTCCATTATTTATTTCTAAAGATATACGACAATGTATAAAGGGCTCCATTACCTTCTATGTTACATTATGGCCCCGTAGAAACAGTTTTTGTAAAAATAGGCTAACAATTGCGTCATAACCACTCGACTCTCTGTCGCACAGTAGAGAAATTACTGTACAGACAGGAGGAGAAGCTCGCAGACAATAGTATGCATTAACTTAATATGGCGTACTGGCGTTACATTTTAAAATACTATACAAACTAATTAATCAGAATACTTACTCCTGCTCACTCACGCCAAAGAACTCCCCGCTCAAGCTCGCCGTCTCTGCAAGATTAACGATGGCAGTTTGCACGCACAGCTACTAGAAGATTTAAGATCTGTCAGACAGGTTGCTGACATCATCAAGCTTAGTTTGAGTCTGCGCGTCAGAAACGGAAGTGCTAAAAATCGCTAAAAATGGGCTTCACTTGTCTCAATTGAGTTCCAGTGGGGTCGCTGTGTCCATTTCTTTTACTGTCTATGGCTTTGATCGATGATTTGGAGATCGCGTGTTTCTCCGTTCGAGAGTGTCGCGTGACGTCACGTTATTGGCTAGATTTAAAAGCAAGACAGACACGATACGGCAGCTGCTGTATCGATACGTGCATCGTCAGGAGTTCATGACGATGTATCGTTGTATTGATATTCTGAGCACAGCCCTAATGCATACAGCATGCATGACGAACATCTTGTAAAGATCCATTTGAGGGTTATATTAGCTGTGTAAACTTTGTTTATGCGATGTATATATAGTCGAGAGCTTGTGGGGCAGAGGAAGCGCATCTCTTAAAGGGGCCGTACTGAAAAAATCAATGCATAGTTAATGATGCCCCAAAATAGGCAGCTAAAAAAATTTATTAAAAAAAATCTATGGGGTATTTTGAGCTGAAACTTCAGACACATTCAGGGGACACCTAGGATATTACATCTTGTAAAAAAACAATCTAGGGCACCTTTAAGGCAACCATTGTTTTAGAACGTTTTACCTTATTTTTTCCATGGTGATGCCATGGTGTGTCATGTGACACACCGCAGCCACAACAGCCCTGTATGACAGATGTATCGCTTTTATTTCCTTTTTTGTTCAAAATATTCACAATTGTTAGCTATGGCATCAAATACCTGATATTCCGATTCTCAAATATGTCTAAGTGAATGCATTCTGTCATTAAAAACATTTATAATGATCATGTTAGCTGATCTATAATGTGCAAATGGGCGCCGCCATGTTAGTTTGCGAGTGAGTTAAAGGGGCCGCAGCCTGAATCGGTGCATAGTTAATGATGCCCCAAAATAGGCAGTTAAAAATATTAATTTAAAAAAAAAAGTATTTTAAGCTGAAACTTCACAGACACATTCAGGGGACACCTTAGACTTCTATTACATCTTGTAAAAACTGGTTCTAGCGCACCTTTAAAGGTTTGCTCAATAAAAAATAAAAAACATTAAATCATACAGTTTGTTTCTGTTTGAGCATTTCAGGATTTAAGGATGTGCAGAAGCCGCCACCAGGACGTCAAGCCCTGCTCATGTTAGCGGTAATGAAGAACACTTCACTCTTCCCCACGTAACTACAACAGGAAAAGGTCTTTAACATTATTTCTGTATTTTAATGATTTTTTTTATTTTTTCGAGATAAGGAGGGGCAGACAGGATACCACTGGGCTTTACTAATTATAAACCTCATCTCATCTTTGATTAGAAAGGAAATGTGGGAAAGAGTAAAAGGGAGAAGAGAAACAAAAGCAGGAGAGGGGGGGAGATGAAAAAGTATATCAAGTATAGAGTGTTCTATCACCTTGGAATGGGCTGGAGGCCTGCTGGGCCAGTGTCAGGTGCTCCTCGCTCAGGTGGTACACAGGCTGGTGCTGGTTGATCTCCACACTGGTGCAAACATTACTGTCTCCATGCAGGAAGAACGTGAAGGAGCAAGACAGGTGTTCTCTGAGAAAGAGAGAGAGAGAGAAACAGGTGTTTAAGTTAAGCAGCAACACATGTGGTTCAACAAGAAAGAAAAAAATGGATTAATCATAAAAACCCAACTACTAAAGACTTATCATCTGATTGGATTTCTAATGCATTTACAGAATGAGTCATAATCAGCATCACTGCAATCTTGTGAATCATTTAACTGCCATCTGATGTGATCATTACAGGCCTAAGAAAAATCTTATTCATTTGTAACTAAACAGTATTGTCAATATTTCAAACACGTGAGAAACATCACACATCATTGAGATGCAAGCGCCTGCTCTTTGACCTCAAGGATTACACTGTGTTTGACCCTTCTCCTCATGAATATGCATGAGGCTCTCTAATATATGTAAAGGAACAATAACACTTCTTCTACATTAGTCACACTCTGAGCTCTGTAAAGCCTGAGCTCTGTGAAAATCAGTCCAAACTACACCAGCTTCCTAATATGTGCTTAAAATCCTTCGTTCCACGGTGCATTAGAGTTGCTCTGCTGATCTGGAATCATCGCAGGCATTAAAGCATCTTAAAGCAAAAGTAGTCCACTGGCAAAATTGCTTAACCAAAAAAAAAAAAAACCCTCTTGTATTTCCATGAAATGCCACTGCATTGTGCTTTAAAAGGAAACATTTGTAAAATAAAATAAAAAGTTCCTGCATGAATGGCAATTGTTACTATTGCTCATACTTGGGGGTAGAGATCTAAACAAGCCCCAAACTGAAATATCAAACTTTGATTGGTAACTCAAAGTTTGTGCAACAAACATGAACTAGATAAAAAAGTTTGAGGACAAACTTTAAGTTGGCTTGAAAAAGCATAGCCAGAAAGTTTGAAGTTTTAAAAGTTTGAAGTTTGAAAGTTTAAGTTTTATTAGATAGATAGATAGATTGGTAATTGTCACAGATGGATACTATGGAGTTTTTATAGAGTTATTAGCATGTTCTTAGCCCACTTTAACACTTAGCTAATCACTATTAGCATGTAGCTATTCACTGCTAGCATGTTGAAGTCCAGATTGCTAGCATGAGTCAAAAGAGCCAACCGCCATGTCTCTACGATGTACTGATGCAGAGATATAGATTTTGCAAAACGGTTGCTAGGGTACTCTGTTTGGTTGCTAGGGAGTGGCTTGGCAGCTACCAGCGATGATACTCCAAAGGCTGCTTGACAATATAAACCAACCCCCATGTCTGGAAGATGTTCTGATGCAGAGATACAGATTTTGCAAAATGGTTACTAGGGTACTGTTTGGTTGCTAGGGAGTGACTTGGCAGCTACCAGTGATGATACTCCAAAGGCTGCTTGACAATATAAACCAACCCCCATGTCTGTACGATGTTCTGATGCAGAGATATAGATTTTGCAAATTGGTTGCTAGGGCACTCTGTTTGGTTGCTATGGTGTTGCTTATGCAGTTGCTAGGGTACTCGGGGTGGTTGCTAAGGTGTTGCTATGCGGTTGCTAGGGTGTTGCCATGCGGTTGCTAGGGTACTCGGGGTGGTTGCTATGGTGTTGCTATGAGGTTGCTATGGTACTCGGGGGTGGTTGCTAAGGTGTTGCTATGCGGTTGCTATGGTACTCGGGTGGTTGCTAGGGTGTTGCTATGCGGTTGCTAGGGTACTCGGGGTGGTTGCTAAGGTGTTGCTAGGGTACTCGGGGTTGTTGCTAAGGTGTTGGCCATGCGGTTGCTAGGGTACTCGGGGTGGTTGCTAGGGTGTTGCTATGCGGTTGCTATGGTACTGGGGGTGGTTGCTAAGGTGTTGCTATGCGGTTACTAGGGTGTTGCTATGCGGTTGCTAGGGTACTCGGGGTGGTTACTAGGGTGTTGCTGCGCGGTTGCTATGGTACTCGGGGTGGTTGCTAAGGTGTTGCTATGCGGCGGTTGCTATGGTACTCGGGTGGTTGCTAGGGTGTTGCTATGCGGTTGCTAGGGTACTCGGGGTGGTTGCTAAGGTGTTGCTAGGGCACTCGGGGTTGTTGCTAAGGTGTTGCCATGCGGTTGCTAGGGTACTCGGGGTGGTTGCTAGGGTGTTGTCATGCGGTTGCTATGGTACTCGGGGTGGTTGCTAAGGTGTTGCTATGCGGTTACTAGGGTACTCGGGTGGTTGCTAGGGTGTTGCTATGCGGTTGCTAGGGTACTCGGGGTGGTTGTTAGGGTGTTGCTAGGGTACTCGGGGTGGTTGCTAAGGTGTTGCTAGGGTACTCGGGGTGGTTGCTAAGGTGTTGCTATGCTGTTGCTAGGGTACTCGGGGTGGTTGCTAGGGTGTTGCTATGCGGTTGCTAGGGTACTCGGGGTGGTTGCCATGGTGTTGCTATGTGGTTGCTATTGTATCCAGGCTGGTTGCTAGGATGATGCCAGGGTGATTTGTGTGGTTGCTATGCAGTTGCCATGGTGTTCTGGGTGGTTGCTAGGTTGGTTTGGGTGGTTGCTATGAGAGTTGATCATAGATAGATAGATAGATAGAGAGATAGATGAGAAGTGATAGATGAGAAGAGCGATAGATGAGAAGTGATAGATGAGAAGTGATAGATGAGAAGAAAGATAGATTGATAGATAGATGAGAAGGGATAGATAGATAGATAGATAGATAGATAGATAGATTAGAAATAGAAATAGATAGATAGATAGATTTAGTTTGATAGATAGATAGATAGATAGATAGATAGATAGATAGATAGATAGATTAGAAAGAGAAATAGATAGATATATAGATAGATAGATAGAGAGATAGATGAGAAGTGATAGATGAGAAGAGAGATAGATGAGAAGTGATAGATGAGAAGAGAGATAGATGAGAAGAGAGATAGATGAGAAGTGATAGATAGATAGATAGATAGATAGATAGATAGATAGATAGATTTAGTTTGATAGATAGATAGAGATAGATAGATTAAAAAGAGAAATAGATAGATAGATAGATAGATAGATAGATAGATAGATAGATAGATAGATTTAGTTTGATAGATAGATAGATAGATACATAGAAAGATAGATAGATAGATAGATGGATTGATTAGAAAGAGAAATAGATAGATAGATCTAGATTAGAAAGAGAAATAGATAGATAGATAGATAGATAGATAGATAGATAGATAGATAGATAGATAGATTAGAAAGAGAAATAGATAGATAGATTAAAAAGAGAGATAGATAGATAGATAGATAGATAGATAGATAGATAGATAGATAGATAGATAGATTAGAAAGAGAAATAGATAGATAGATAGATAGATAGATAGATAGATAGATTAGAAAGAGAAATAGATAGATAGATAGATAGATAGATAGATAGATAGATATATAGATAGATATTAGATAGAATGGAAATTTGAATGAGTCTCAATGGATTAGAAATAGTACATAGAATGGCATCTAATAGAGTCTGATGGGTTTTCTCCAACTGTCAAAATTTGAATTTTGACAGTTGGAGTTTGAATAGTCTTGGCTCATTTGAACATTCCGTCAATGAAAGTCAATGGGATTTTTCCAAGTTTTAATCAGCTTTTTTAGGAAAACCGTAAGTCTGATCAGTCTGAAAAGATATAGCACACTAAGTCAGAATAGTCTGAAGGTCTAGTCCGAGTTTGGTGGTTGTAGCTTGAACAGTCTAGGAGGAGATGCATTTAGAAATTTAGTCTAAGAAGAATAATAATAATAACTAGATAAAAAAGTTTGAAGACAAACTTTAAGTTGGCTTGAAAAAGCCAGTCCAGAAAGTTTTAAATAGTTTTAAAAGTTTTCAGTTTGAAGTTTTCAGTTTGAAGTTTTCAGTTTGAAGTTTGAAACTTTGAAGTTTGAAAGTTTAAGTTTAGTAGTTTAGATAGATAGATAGATAGATAGATAGATAGATAGATAGTTGTCACAGATGGTTACTATGGAGTTTTATAGAGTTATTAGCATGTTCTTAGCCTACTTTAGCACTTAGCTAATAGATATTAGCATGTAGCTATTCACTGCTAGCATGTGTAGCATGTTGGAAGTAGAGATTGCTAGCATGAGTCAAAAGAGCCAACCGCCATGTCTCTACAATGTTCTGATGCAGAGATATAGATCTTACAAAACGGTTGCTAGGGTACTGTTTGGTTGCTAGGGAGTGGCATGGCAGCTACCAATGATAATACTCCAAAGATTGCTTGACAATATAAACCAAACCCCATGTCTCTACGATGTTTTGATGCAGAGATATAAATCTTGCAAAACGGTTGCTAGGGTACAGTTTGGTTGCTAGGGAGTGGCTTGGCAGCTACCAATGATAATACTCCGAAGACTGCTTGACAATATAAACCAAACCCCATGTCTCTACGATGTTTTGATGCAGAGATATAGATCTTGCAAAACGGTTGCTAGGGTACTCTGTTTGGTTGCTAGGGAGTGGCTCAGCAGCTACCAATGATGATACTCCAAAGGCTGCTTGACAAT
This sequence comes from Chanodichthys erythropterus, assembly GCF_024489055.1. Classification (NCBI taxonomy): domain Eukaryota; kingdom Metazoa; phylum Chordata; class Actinopteri; order Cypriniformes; family Xenocyprididae; genus Chanodichthys; species Chanodichthys erythropterus. Next base: position 44,526,693 of record NC_090230.1, on the reverse strand, counting down.
ATAAACCAACCCCCATGTCTTTATGATGTTCTGATGCAGAGATATAGATCTTGCAAAACGGTTGCTAGGGTACTGTTTGGTTGCTAGGGAGTGGCTCGGCAGCTACCGATGATACTCCAAAGGCTACTTGACAATATAAACCAACCCCCATGTCTGTACGATGTTCTGATGCAGAGATATAGATCTTGCAAAACGGTTGCTAGGGTACTGTTTGGTTGCTAGGGAGTGGCTTGGCAGCTACCAATGATGATACTCCAAAGGCTGCTTGACAATATAAACCAACCCCCATGTCTGTACGATGTTCTGATGCAGAGATATAGATCTTGCAAAACGGTTGCTAGGGTACTGTTTGGTTGCTAGGGAGTGGCTCTGCAGCTACCAATGATGATACTCCAAAGGCTGCTTGACAATATAAACCAACCCCCATGTCTTTACAATGTTCTGATGCAGAGATATAGATATTGCAAAACGGTTGCTAGGGTACTGTTTGGTTGCTAGGCACTGGCTTGGCAGCTACCAGTGATGCTACTCCAAAGGCTGCTTGACAATATAAAACAACCCCCATGTCTGTACGATGTTCTGATGCAGAAATATAGATCTTGCAAAACGGTTGCTAGGGTACTCTGTTTGGTTGCTAGGGAGTGGCTTGTCGGCTACCAATGATGATACTCCAAAGGCTGCTTGACAATATAAACCAACCCCCATGTCTGTACGATGTTCTGATGCAGAGATATAGATCTTGCAAAACGGTTGCTAGGGTACTCTGTTTGGTTGCTAGGGAGTGGCTTGGCAGCTACCAATGATGATACTCCAAAGGCTGCTTGACAATATAAACCAACCCCCATGTCTCTACGATGTTCTGATGCAGAGATATAGAATTTGCATAATGGTTGCTAGGTACTCTGTTTGGTTGCTAGGGAGTGGCTTGGCAGCTACCAATGATGATACTCCAAAGGCTGCTTGACAATATAAACCAACCCTCATGTCTGTATGATGTTCTGATGCAGAGATATATATCTTGCAAAACGGTTGCTAGGGTACTGTTTGGTTGCTAGGGAGTGGCTTGGCGGCTACCAATGATGATACTCCAAAGGCTGCTTGACAATATAAACCAACCCCCATGTCTGTACGATGTTCTGATGCAGAGATATAGATCTTGCAAAACGGTTGCTAGGGTACTCTGTTTGGTTGCTAGGGAGTGACTTGGCGGCTACCAATGATGATACTCCAAAGGCTGCTTGACAATATAAACCAACCCCCATGTCTGTACGATGTTCTGATGCAGAGATATAGATCTTGCAAAACGGTTGCTAGGGTACTCTGTTTGGTTGCTAGGGAGTGGCTTGGCAGCTACCAATGATGATACTCCAAAGGCTGTTTGACAATATAAACCAATCCCCATGTCTGTACGATGTTCTGATTTGAAGATAGATAGATAGATAGATAGATAGATAGATAGATAGATAGATAGATAGATAGATAGATAGATTTAGTTTGATAGATAGATAGATAGATCGATAGATAGATGAGTTTGAATGAGTTAGATAGATAGATAGATAGATAGATAGATAGATAGATAGATTGATTGATGAGTTTTAATGAGATAGATAGATAGATAGATATATATATATAGATAGATAGATAGATAGATAGATAGATAGAGTTTGATAGATAGATAGATAGATAGATTTAGTTTGATAGATAGATAGATAGATGAGTTTGAATGAGTTAGATAGATAGATAGATAGATAGATAGATAGATAGATAGATAGATAGATAGATAGATTTAGTTTGATAGATAGATAGATAGATGAGTTTGAATGAGTTAGATAGATAGATAGATAGATAGATAGATAGATAGATAGATAGATAGATAGATAGAGTTTAATGAGTTTCAATGGATTAGAAATAGTACATAGAATGGCACTTGAGTCTAATTGAGTTTTTGAGTCTAATGGGCTTCCGTAGTTTGAATTTGAATTTTGACAGTTGGAATTTGAAAGTCTTGGCTCATTTGAACATTCCGTCAATGAAAGTCAATGGGATTTTTCCGAGCTTTAATTGTCATTTTTAGGAAAACCGTAAGTCGGATCAGTTTGAAAAGATATAGCACACCAAGTCAGAACAGTCTGAAGGTCTGACCCGAGTTTGGAGTTTGTGGAGTTAAAGCTCTAGGAGGAGTTAGTCTTGGAAATTCAAGTAAGAAGAAGAATAATAATAATAATAATAACTAGATAAAAAAGTTTGAGGACAAACTTTAAGTTGGCTTGAAAAAGCATAGCCAGAAAGTTTGAAGAAGTTTTAAAAGTTTGAAGTTTGAAAGTTTAAGTTTTATTAGATAGATAGATAGATTGGTAATTGTCACAGATGGATACTATGGAGTTTTTATAGAGTTATTAGCATGTTCTTAGCCCACTTTAGCACTTAGCTAATCACTATTAGCATGTAGCTATTCACTGCTAGCATGTTGAAGTCCAGATTGCTAGCATGAGTCAAAAGAGCCAACCGCCATGTCTCTACGATGTACTGATGCAGAGATATAGATTTTGCAAAACGGTTGCTAGGGTACTCTGTTTGGTTGCTAGGGAGTGGCTTGGCAGCTACCAGCGATGATACTCCAAAGGCTGCTTGACAATATAAACCAACCCCCATGTCTGGAAGATGTTCTGATGCAGAGATACAGATTTTGCAAAATGGTTACTAGGGTACTGTTTGGTTGCTAGGGAGTGACTTGGCAGCTACCAGTGATGATACTCCAAAGGCTGCTTGACAATATAAACCAACCCCCATGTCTGTACGATGTTCTGATGCAGAGATATAGATTTTGCAAATTGGTTGCTAGGGCACTCTGTTTGGTTGCTATGGTGTTGGCTATGCAGTTGCTAGGGTACTCGGGGTGGTTGCTAAGGTGTTGTATGCGGTTGCTAGGGTGTTGCTATGCGGTTGCTAGGGTACTCGGGGTGGTTGCTAGGGTGTTAAGCTATGCGGTTGCTATGGTACTCGGGTGGTTGCTAGGGTGTTGCCATGCGGTTGCTAGGGTACTCGGGGTGGTTGCTTAAGGTGTTGCTAGGGTACTCGGGGTTGTTGCTAAGGTGTTGCTATGCGGTTGCTAGGGTACTCGGGTGGTTGCTATGGTGTTGCTATGCGGTTGCTATGGTAATCAGGGTGGTTGCTAAGGTGTTGCTATGCGGTTACTAGGGTACTGGGTGGTTGCTAGGGTGTTGGCTATGCGGTTGCTAGGGTACTCGGGGTGGTTGTTAGGGTGTTGCTAGGGTACTCGGGGTGGTTGCTAAGGTGTTGCTAGGGTACTCGGGGTGGTTGCTAAGGTGTTGCTATGCTGTTGCTAGGGTACTCGGGGTTGTTGCTAGGGTGTTGCTATGCGGTTGCTAGGGTACTCGGGGTGGTTGCTAGGGTGTTGCTATGCGGTTGCTAGGGTACTCGGGGTGGTTGCCATGGTGTTGCTATGTGGTTGCTATTGTATCCAGGCTGGTTGCTAGGATGATGCCAGGGTGATTTGTGTGGTTGCTATGCAGTTGCCATGGTGTTCTGGGTGGTTGCTAGGTTGGTTTGGGTGGTTGCTATGAGAGTTGATCATAGATAGATAGATAGATAGAGAGATAGATGAGAAGTGATAGATGAGAAGAGAGATAGATGAGAAGTGATAGATGAGAAGATAGATTGATAGATAGATGAGAAGGGATAGATAGATAGATAGATAGATAGATAGATAGATAGATAGATAGATAGATAGATAGATAGATAGATTAGAAATAGAAATAGATAGATAGATAGATATATTTAGTTTGATAGATAGATAGATAGATAGATAGATAGATAGAGAAATAGATAGATATATAGATAGATAGATAGAGAGATAGATGAGAAGTGATAGATGAGAAGAGAGATAGATGAGAAGTGATAGATGAGAAGAGAGATAGATGAGAAGAGAGATAGATGAGAAGTGATAGATAGATAGATGAAAAGTGATAGATGAGAAGAAAGATAGATTGATAGATAGATGAGAAGGGATAGATAGATAGATAGATAGATAGATAGATAGATAGATAGATAGATAGATAGATAGATAGATAGATTTAGTTTGATAGATAGATAGAGATAGATAGATTAAAAAGAGAAATAGATAGATAGATAGATAGATAGATAGATAGATAGATAGATAGATAGATTTAGTTTGATAGATAGATAGATAGATAGATAGATAGATAGATAGATGGATTGATTAGAAAGAGAAATAGATAGATAGATAGACAGATTAGAAAGAGAAATAGATAGATAGATAGATAGATAGATAGATAGATAGATAGATAGATAGATAGATTAGAAAGAGAAATAGATAGATAGATAGATAGATTAAAAAGAGAGATAGATAGATAGATAGATAGATAGATAGATAGATAGATAGATAGATAGATAGATAGATTAGAAAGAGAAATAGATAGATAGATAGATAGATAGATAGATTAGAAAGAGAAATAGATAGATAGATAGATAGATAGATAGATAGATAGATAGATAGATAGATAGATAGATATTAGATAGAATGGAAATTTGAATGAGTCTCAATGGATTAGAAATAGTACATAGAATGGCATCTAATAGAGTCTGAAAATTTGAATTTTGACAGTTGGAGTTTGAATAGTCTTGGCTCATTTGAACATTCCGTCAATGAAAGTCAATGGGATTTTTCCAAGTTTTAATCAGCTTTTTTAGGAAAACCGTAAGTCTGATCAGTCTGAAAAGATATAGCACACTAAGTCAGAATAGTCTGAAGGTCTAGTCCGAGTTTGGTGGTTGTAGCTTGAACAGTCTAGGAGGAGATGCATTTAGAAATTTAGTCTAAGAAGAATAATAATAATAATAAGCTTAAGTAGTAGATCAGTAAGTTGGCTTTTTCAAGCCAACTTAATAAGTTTAAATAGGATTACAGTAAGTTGGCTTTTTCAAGCCAACTTAATAAGCTTAAGTAGTAGATCAGTAAGTTGGCTTTTTCAAGCCAACTTAATAACACCTTAAATTCATGCATTCAAGGGGTACGTTTTTACTTTTTTCTAAGCAATCAGTCTTAATGATTTTGACCAAGAAGATGCTAAAATGACAACTTGCAATGAAGGAGGGACACAAGCTATGTCTAGAGAACATAATATCATAAGTCTTGCACTGTACAATTTTGGCCACAATTTGGCTGTCTTTTTGTAAATGTAAATTTTTGTAAATGCTAAAAGATTCCTCTGATCCTAGGCCAAAATCTGAAGTCTTTGATCACTAGTTTGACATGTTCACCATCAGCAGAGTAATAACACGAACTGGTCACAGATTGATGTAAAACCCCAGACGAATCTTCTTGCGTGCGTCCGTTTTTTTAAACACGTCTTGACTGCCAAACAGTCTGACATTAATGAAAACTGAGATCCTACAGTGTGACATGGATTACAGCAGGGATCATGTACAGTCTGACAAGCAACAATAGTAAAGGACTATTATAAATCGTACAGTGTGCACCCGGGTTTAGTTCCACAACACTTATTCTGGATATATAATACAGTGGCTATTGATGTGTCGCTGGTCCAGCCATAGTGGGAGGATGTTTTACAGCAGGCTGCCCCCTGTAGAGATATTAGTACAACTGCCATCTGACGTTATTTTAGCCGCACACAGATCTTAAACGTTCTCTATAACAATGCACACAAAAGGAGGCTCTCTGAGCGAGCTCAATACTGCTGCACCATCAGATTTGATCACATGGTCTACACACAGTGTGCTCAATAACAGCATGCTCCTGAAGTTCTCTATTCAGTGGCAGACAGAGCGATCAGTGTGTGCCTCACTGACCAGCCCCAAAACAAAAACATGACCTGTAACCACTGTTCCAGCCCAAGTTCACACCAGTCCAAAATTACCACTCAACAAATGAAAGTAAAAAATTGTATTTGGAAATGAGAAAACAAACAAACAGAGCAACACCTATTGGCATCTTCAGACACCTTATCTCTAACTGGGCAATTCATCATCAGATGTTTAACTAAGATGGATAATTTTTTTTCTTCACATTTTTTAGACAGAGGGACTTTATATTTATACTTTATATGATTCTGCAAGTGGCTGTACTTTTTGTCACAAAGAAAAAACGACTAAATAAAAATACTTAAAGGTCAGTACAATGGGTTTTTTAAAACTTCAGCAATGGCATTAAATTGATCAAGTGAAAGTAAAGACATTTATATGTTACAAAATATTTCCATTTCAAATGGTGTTCTGTTGAAATCAGCATATTAGATTGATTTCTGAAGGATCATGCGACACTGAAGACTGGAGTAATGGCTGCTGACAATTCTGATTTGCATCACAGGAATAAATTATTTTTTAAATTATATTAAAATATTTGAAATTGTAACAATATTTATACTGTTTGCAGTGTATGTTTAATCATAAAAAGTGCAGCCTTGGTGAGCACAAGACTTCTTATAAAAACATAAAAAATGTTACAGACTCCAAACTTTTGAATGGCAGTGTATTTTTAACAAACATAACTGCAAAACAGTTTTATGGTCCCCGCTCCCGTCAACCGAAGATAAAAATAGAATTCAGGACACCAGCTACCCCTGATAGCACTAGCTAATTATGATGACTGTGCATTTCCATCTAAAAAACAAGAAGAAAAAAAAAAAGAGAGAAAAGAGGTCCCAAACAGATAATCCAATGAGGTTTAGAGGGGCGAAAATTAGCAGAATGAAAAAAAGAGCATTAGGAAAACAAAATTTAAACAGCTTGTGGTGAGAAAAACAGCATGAGAAAGAAAAAAAGAGGTAACATTCCACAGTTGTAGAGTTGGGCTGTTACTGACTTCCTGAAAGCAGTGGCTCTGGTCAGGGCGTAGCAAACTCCTACAACAAAACCCACAAATACACTTCACATCTCAATTCAATGACTTTACACATGCAGCACACCCAGGCACAGGCAAACAGGTGGTGTCTGCGCCCATGTGGCCAAGTCATCTGAAAAGCCTCTCTGTCTAAGCATCCAACATAATTCACATTTAACTGTCTTGTCATGAAGAATGTTCAAAGAGCTGCTGGATAAATCCTGCTTCAGTCATGACATTGACATTTTTAACTAATCTTAAAACTATATAATATAAAAAAAGTTTTTCTTAATTTAAATAATGCTAAAATAAAATATAAATATTAGATGAAACACTTGCCTATTAGATGAAATTTTGCTTTACCAATTAACTGAATAGTAATTTTAGCACTCAAAAATATAAACTAAAAATAAAGTACAAATATAAAAAAAAAATAATAATCATAAAAAGACAAGCGCTACTAAAACAGATGAAACTGAAAATATAAACAATTAACACTATAATGGTATATAAATAACACTAAAATAATACTGGAGTGTTAATGTAAAACAAGAAAGATGATGTGGAGACAGTCAGGACAAAACATCAAATTCATGGGTGAACTATCCCTCTAACATGCCACATGTGTCTAAACCACATGACAAACTGTCTGTCTTCCGTCACCTGACCAATAGCAATAGCAAGATCAGGTGATCAACTGAAGGAACATGCCGTTACACTGCCTCTCTATAAACCAAACCCCTGGAAGACGTCAGCCACTGTACTGAAGTGCATTACTAACAGCAACACAATTACCACAAATAGAGAACTGAGACTCTCTGAAATACCTTCAGATTAAAGCAGTCGACCACAGAGCAATGGCAGTTAACACACAAACATACACGGTCTACTGCATCTATCAAAGATCCTGCAAACAAAGCCTTTATACACACAAAGAGAGAGAAGGACATCCTCTCACTCATTCATAAAGCGTGGCCTTTAAACGAAGCGCTCAGAGTCAATAACAGAACTTAAAAAGCCTCTAGATTAGACGACTAGAGCTCATATTCTGCACGCTTTTACGGTTTGCCTCATCATAACAGCTGAACAAACCCGGCTAGACGTTTCTCAAACAAAATGTTAGTTAGTCAACAGTCACTTATGCTAATTAAATGTTTATTGATCTTATGTAACAGGATTTCACTAAATACAAAGCCAGTGTTCTAACTAAAAGAGGACCTGATTGGCTCAAAGCCATAGAGACTCTCAATCTTGACAAACAGCCACACAGGGATGGGTTTTGAATTATGCTTTAATGTAAAATTTGCTATAAAACTAATAAATGGAAAACAATTAATAGCAGTGCTCACTAGAGACTGTATTTGGATTTTAAAAAGTGAGGCAAGTAATTTCTAAGCTGCAAAAATTCATGACTTTTTTTTTTAAAACAACCATCATGTAAACTGATTTTAAATGCAATAAGTATGGGTGCTCATTTTCTTTGTACACTTTTGCATGTAAGCTGATGTAGATCTACTCTATAAGGCTCCTTGAGCCAACAAACCCCTCTTAAGTGAGCCAGAACACCCTGACTTTCTCAATATACCTCCCATAAATTGCACCTTCAAAATTAAACTTTATAGGAAAAAGGGACTTTTTTTTTTAATCAACATGCTTTTTGAAAATAGGGGGAGGTGCCAGACCGGAGACCCTGGAACATCTCCACAGATTGTAAATCTATTCACTGCAGACATTCTCCACACACACTCCTTAGAGCAAAGATAGGAGCTTCTGATGAAGTCAATGTACAGGGTCAAGGTTAGAGTGCAGTGAGCATCTGAGGAGAGGGAGACGAGATGGATGAGAATGAAGAGGAGGAAAAGAATGGAATAAAACTGGAGAGAAAGTTGAAATTTCAGCATTCACCATTGATATCTATGACCAGTGTGTAGCGTCAATAAGTGTGTGAGTGGAATACTGGAATGGGAACTGAGAGTAGGAGTTCTGGAATGTCAGGAATCTCACATCAGTCTTGTGGAACTGAGCTCAGAAAGCAGCAGAGAGGAGCTGGGAGCTGTAGCCTGGGCAGGGTTCTAAATTTACAGCGATCTTCTGGACCCACCCTGAATGTTCCAGATTTACTACACTGTGTTTATCTGAAGCTGTCCAGGAGTGAAGGGTAGAAAAATGGATATAAGACTATATAATGATGTAATCTGGACATGCCTTTGAACTTGAATGTGAAACAAGGACAAATTGTGTGCACACACATGGGATCTACTGTTACATTCCCAGCCAAATTGTAATAACACGGAAAAGGCCCAGACTTTTTCTTCACTAATTTGAGGAATGGCTGCAGAATTATGTTCAAAGTAGGGCTGCACGATTAATCGCAATTAACATGAGATCACTCTTAAACCGATTTGGCTAAAGCCCCGGAATACACTGCACGATTTTAGCAATCCTATAAGATCATTACTTTATCACACTGTGCAACATCGATCTATTAAACTTGGGTACAACAAGCATGTAGACTGTACGATGATGACACCTATTGAATCGTGAGCTACGATGCAAGTTTCTGTAGAATCAAATGTCATCAGCATGCGCTAGTAGTTAACAAAAAGACCATGTTGAATCACACTTCGGCAGTTGTAGTTTTGATGTGTGCTGAAAAAAAAAAAGGAAGCGGCAAAAGAAGAAGGGAAAAGAGCTTGAGGTAAGCAGTTTTAAGTTTTAGTGCCGTGTCGCGTTGATTTCATGTCGCATTTTTATTGGCTGGTCTGTAGACGTAGGTCACAGCAGCAAACACACTGTGCGATGATCATGCTGAATTTCTGACACTGTCAGAAAATTACCGTAGACTATCTTTGGTAGCAAGACCGGGAAAACTGCTGTCTTTGAACCTCTGTCACTGTATGATATAGGAGCAACGATTAAGAGCCATAATCACAGAAATCACCGCGATTGTTTCACGATGGCAATATTTCGTCTGGGACAGCCAAATATTGTGCAGTGTATCCCGAGCTTTAGGCTGCGATTATTTTTTTATGCACAGCTTGTCAGTGAACCACAGCTCTGTGATCAGTAGTAAAAGCACTGCGAGTTTGAGTTGCTTATAACATGCATTTGAAAAAGCAACACATGTCAAACATCTTTCCAATCATGAGAAGCATTTATGACACTGTTATAACAACTGTTATGACAACATTTAACAACATGATTTTGCGACAAACTCGCTTCACAACGTAAGTTGAATGTTTGAAATGACATCCTTTTGTGTTGATGTGGCTTCTTAAAAAGAATAAGGCACACAGCCACACAACATATTTCATAGTATTCCATACAGTGATAAGCATTAAATATATTGTCGTAGTCATGTGTTTATTAGTCATGTTTAAATCAATCAAAGTGTTTCAATCTTCTGTTTATTCAGCTACAGCGATAGTAAGATGCCCATTGGGATTTGCTGGAATGACGTGTGTTATCGTACTTCTGCAGGGCATATTTGGAGTTTCTGCATGAGAGCACCCTCTGGCTTCAGATGAAGCAGCATTTTCTTCTAAATCACAGAGCCGCACTGCACTGACAAGGTGCGCATAAAAAAATGCAGCCTTTGCCAAATCGCGTGTGGTTTAATTTTGATTAATCATGCAGCCCTAGTTCAAAGCTAAAATTATTAAATTGGTCCAAATCTTTAAAGTCGGCATGAAATGGAAATTCACCCCATCTATTTTCGAAATGCATCTTAATGATCTTTTTTAAATCAAAATATCATAACTGGACCTTCCAGTGAATTGACAGATTTCTCTCTGATGATGTAATAATTTCTTACAATCATCAACTGCAATCTCACCTTCAGATTTGTCTCCATCCAGCCAAGTCCCGCCTTACATCCTTTTATTTTCTGATAATCTGTTTGACTTGGATGACAATACAGAAGAAAACCTGTCACTACTTCTGTTCCATCACAACATTTTAATAAATGACCACGTATTTATTGAGGGACTCGATTTATTGAACTTTGCAAATGACAGATGCCCCAATTCTGCAGAAAGATTCTTTGTGGGTCTGGTCACGACCAAGACAAAGAAACAAGGGACCTGGTGTGGAGAAATTCATCCTTTTAGCAGTATAGCTACAGCAAGTTCATTCATAATAGATAAACACACCAGATCACATGCCACTTCACTCTCTGTGGAATCCCATTGCTGAAAAGATGTTGCATCTGCTGGTGTGTGAATGTGTTTGTGACAGTTGTGTGCAAACCCCTATAAAACATCTTAGCCTGTAGTTTGTCATAGATGTGCATCTCAAGGAGACATTTCTGCATGCAAATGATTTTGTGCCTATGTAAGCGCATGATTTTATTACGTGAGATTTCTGTGGGTGTGTACAGATATTCAGAAACGTGTGCTGTTTTACGCAGATAGGTATCGTGATGGATATATTGAGCGTTGCAGCCGCAGTTGTCTCCTCCACTGCCTTGCTAAGCAAACAGAAAAATCACAGATGCATCTTTAATACCCTTTACAGTATGATTGCGACACTACACCACAATAATTGTTGAGTAACGTGTAGTGACGTGCAGGCAATGCATCATGTTCTGCACTGGCTCACGCATCACCCGGCTCCCCTGCGAGCACTGCCCATAAAAGAACACACTGGATCTGTGGATTAACCATGGTAACAGATCTGCTGCTCACACCCACCATGAGAGAGAGAAAGAGCGCACATGATCACAGCTCTGACCTGTATGAAGGATGATGTAAGCAGCTAAAACGCATCGGGTTTGGTTACAGAGCGGCACCGTGTGACAACACGGCCAGCCAATGGGAGAACCGCATAGTGACTGAGCATAGTTACACAAACTACACAGAGCTATATATGGCTGGAGTGTGTTAGTCAAATAAATAAAAATCTAATAAAACAAAACAAGTTCTCTGGCATTCCTCGGAGCCAAGCTTCCGAGCTCACTTCCACACAGATCCTCTAATTATAGAGAAACCACAAGACACTTTTGCTCACATGCAAGACAACACAGCGCAGAACAGGAAAGGTTTGGGTCTATTCACGAGCTGGAATTCTTATTTAAAAAAACAAAACAAAAAAAAAACCTGCGGGGGGAGAGAGAGAGGGAGGGAGAGGAAGCCAGCGGCGCTGCTAAGGCTGTCTGTGTTTTCCGTGCGGAAGGATCTAGAGGGCGGGCATCAGGATAAGCAAAGGTGGGGACAACACAGGCCTGAAGTCTAACAGGTTTACTGAGGTAATCCCTCAAAAGAGAATGCAAGTATGCATATGTGTGTGCTGCGAATATGAATCCACTCCTTAAACACACCTTACCTAATCTAAACACTGCACAGAGGTTAAAAACAATATTTAAAAAACAAATTGCAAAATATTATAAAAATGCAATAAAAGCAGTAATATTGTGAAATATTAATAAAATATCCATTCTATTTTAATACATTTTAAAATGTAATTAATCCCTTTGATGGCAAAGTCGCCATTACTCCAGTGTTCAGTAGGGATTGGTATCATACTGCTTATTGGTCCAGTACTTTTAATGGTTTTCTTATTGCTTCTTTGTGTTGATGCACTTTTGAGAGATGTTGGACAAATTGCTTGTCTTTCTGCACTTACAAGCAAAAGTCTTGTTACACTTGTGGCAATGAGCACGGTCTGTATCGACTCTAGTGAAGTATAACCACACTTTTGTATGTTTAGATTTCTCCGCCATTGTCACTAATTAAGCAGGGGCATTCGTGTTGTGTGCGTTGTAGCGTGCAAGGCACACAGGCTCTGATGCGAGAGAGATCTCTCTTATGAATTGCGAATAGTGAAAATGCATCATAGACCAAATATCTTTATATTATAGCAAATTAAAAATGGTTGGTGATAAAATTTGCAAGAATGTTTATGTAGCAATAAATAGGAAATGTATTTAATGAAATTCTCCAGTACCAAAAGCAGAACTGATTACGTTGGAGCTAATTAATACTACAGTCTTTCTTAGTTTAACCTTGAGGCCCATTTAGTATCGGGTTTTGGTCATTCTAATATGCTGATTTGCTACTCAAATAAGTTCTTAATATTATTAATGTTGAAAACATATTTTAATAGTTCAGTATCAACTTAATATTTTTGTGTAAACAAACTTTTTTCAGGATTCTTTAATGAATTGAAAGTTCAAAAGGAATTTATTTAAAAGTGAAATCATTTGTTATATTATAAATGTCTTTACTAGAGTTGGGTAAAAAAATATAGATTTCTTGATTTTAATCGATTCTCACTTTTACGGACCGATATCGATTCTTAAATCCCAAGAATCAATTAGTCTGTTTTCAGTTGATGAAAGAGCAGAACATGTAGCGCGCCTCCCATCCAATAAATCACAATAATCTTTGTGCTTTGTTGCTTTTGATATGAAGCAAAGTCTCAGATTTCAAATGACGTTTTTCTTATTATGATTCAAAAAATAAATACCGTTTTGGCGCCGTTTAATGTGATGCGACAGATCGCTTTAGCGCCTCAGTTAAAGAGACACGGCAGCACGGAGCGCATGTGAACATCCTCTCCTCCGCTTTAATACCAGTTACAGCGCGAAACAAACATGACTAAACATCTGAAGGTATGTTAAAATATACAGTACAACTGTATGTTTTGCATGTTTGAATAAATCAGTTATGACAGCCACAATTTAAATGTTTATATTTCAAAAAAACTAATTGGAGTAGAAATATGATTATGTAATTCTAAACTTTATAATAAAAACATCATTGAGTGTAATTTAAGTGTTTGTATATAAATGTTAATTTTAACCTTCAATATTATAGTAAAGTAGTACCAACTGACTCATGTGTAGTTTACAGCATTAGTTGAGAGATTTTTTCCTCTAGAAAATTTGCCATGTACTGCAGCTGAAATACTACATCCAAAATAATCGATATTGAATCGAATCGAAATTGTAATTGAATCGAAAGCATGTGAATAGTAATCGCATCGAATCGTGAAAATTGTGTCAATACCCAGCCCTAGTCTTTACTGTTTTCTTTGTTGTAAGTCTTTGTACGAAATATTCTGAAATTGATTCTAAAAATGTTGAAAATTTTGAATATGAATATTTTTGAACATGAATATTATTCAATATTTTGAATGTGAATATTGTGAATGGTTGTGTAAATTCTTGGAATGTACACAAATGTGTTTAAGAACACAAGAAATCATTTTTAACAAAGTGTACACTGATATTAACATTTTAAGCTATTATTATTTTCATGCTATGGCTGACCAGAATAAATGACTTATTTAAAATAAATATTTTTTTTTTTGTTCCAAATCTCAAAATAATTGAATAAAATCACTCAATGTTACAAATGAGTCTACTAAATAATATACCGTGCGAAAATTTAAGATTTTATGGCATGCAAGAACCCACAGCCATATTTGTGACAGGTGATTTTCCTCTAAGGGACCCACATGTGTTCTGCTATGGTGGACCTTCAGGGAAAAAATTAAACACCTGCTTGGTGGAAAAACTACACATGCTTAAGACGTGAACACACAGCCATTCACTGAGGGATATGGCACTAAGAAAGACACAAAGCAAACTTTGGGAATCAGTGCAGCAGGCAGAAATTCTAATCACCATCCAGCCCATTACTACACAGTGTTCCCTGCTCCTCTGCCTCTGAGTGTTATTTAAAAGGCTCAATGAGTACCAATTGAGAATCAAATTTCTTCAGTTCATAATATCTTGTCGTAAGGATGCAGGGACTGAACATACAAGACGAACACTTACACACAAAGATGTTTTACCACATATTCTAGCTCTTGACAAGGAAGTGAAGAATCAGATTTTACCAATACGAGACATTTGGTGTTATGTCTCAGACTAATGGTTGGACTCTACAGAAACTCTCAACACAGACTCTCAACAACACTCTCAGACATCATGCAATGCTTCATCATTAAAGTCCATCTTTAAATGTACACAACAATTAAAAAGTTTGGGGTCAGTATAGGCTTGCTACGGTAGTCTGTGTTAACGGTGTTACCGGTGTTCAGTCGCAATTAAAATATTTAATGCAATTGACGCAGTTTCCGTTTTTCTGCGTTATATGATCAAGCTTTTATTCATGCAAATGCTTTTAAACCATTCAAGAGCAACAAAAGAGAATGCGCTGTCTGTGAATGTCCTGGCTGCCTATGTGGCACACACACACAACGCACGCCAATATCGAGTTCTCTTCCGCGCTTGAATGAATCATAATACACAAATTATGCCAAAATGTCCGTTTTGTCGAGTGTCCTCATAAGAGCAGTCTTAAATTAGTTAAATTAACTTAAAGATTTGTGAGAAAATGGGACAGGTGTCAGATCCGCATCATGTGCAGCAGTAGCAGAAGAAGAAGAAGAGGATGCCCTATTACCGGTGTTGTCACATGCGGATTAACCGATGGGAAAAATTTCTCACTGTCACATCCCTAGGGCAGTAATTTTTTTTTTTTTTTTTTTTTTTAAGAAATTAATACTTTTATTCAAAAAGAACACATTAAATTAATTGAAGTTTGATGAACAGTAAATTCAAACAATCAGGAAAAATATATATCTGTTTCGCAAAAAAACTATTTTCAACATTGATAATACGAAATGTTTCTTGAGCTCAAAATCAGCATATTAGAATGATTTCTGAAGGATCATGTGACACTGAAGACTGAGGAACAGCTGCGGAAAATTCAGCTTTGCTGTCTCAGGAATAAAATTGTAAAACATAAAAATAGAAAACAACGATTATAAATGATAATTTAACAATATCACTGTTTTTAATGCATTTCTGATCAAATAAATGCAGACTTGGTGAGCATTAAAGACTTAAAAAACAATTAAAAATCTTACCGGACTTTTGAACGATAAAGTAAACAAGCAGCAAATCAGCAAAGCTCCGAATTAAAATTCCATACTTTTGCTTCTAACATCTAACAGATTAAGGATACATTTTATCAGTTTATGATAAGAGAGGGACAAAAGTTAAGTATATAGTAAATATGCAAGTATTTAATTAATAATTAATGAGTATGCAAGTCATGAGCTATGGTGGTCATTTGGTCTTAAATGCTAAATGCAAAAAAAAAAAAAAAAAAGTAATTAAGAAAATTTGACAAACTGAATCTATAAGACTGCTGAATCTTCAACATGCCATCCAAAGAAAACTACTAATAGAAAGAGAGAAGGAGGGAAGGAAAGTGACTATGAGTGAAAGAGGGTGAACTGAAGGAGGAAATGCTGTTCCTTTTTCTGTCACTTTACAGTGATTTGCAGACAGACAGCTCCATAAAACACAAACCCACAGTTAGAGCATTGTTAACAGATCTCAAAGGAATGTGTGTTTCAACCATGTTTAACCAACAGACTCTGATCTTTAAAATTCAAGGGCTCTAGGATTAAAATATTAATTTCAGTATTAAACAATGCCTCAAATACATATCATGCTTTTAGCTTGAAGACTACCAACCTTTTCTCTGATTTGCTAAACGAAAAAAAAAAAAAAAACTATTTTGAACCTACTTGAAAGCTGTCTGGCTGTGCTAATAGAGTGTATAAATGACCTTGAGCATGATAAGAGAAGAGCGCAAATAAATGACGCTGTGAGGAGAGAACTGTGGCAGAGGGCAGAGAAAAGCCAAGCTGCTCTTTTTTTTCCACCTCTACACACGTCGTCTCAGTTTCTTATCAAAGAGCACAGATGCTGACAGGGAGAAATCCAGCGCTGGAGACAGAGCACTTGCACGCCTGTAAGAAATGTGCCAAGAAGCTAATGTACACAAACACACAACTAGCGTACTGCAGCCTGAGAATGGTGCATATATATATATTATATTATAAATATAATTTTTCTAATGTAAGGACTACAATGGATGATGCAAATTGCAAACATGGTAGCCCACAGCACAAAAGAGTGATCTCCTCAAATCTACATCAAGGCTATGATCAAAATATAACCATACATGAATAAAGGTAAAGCAGAGTTCAGACTGCACGATTTTCAAAGTAGTCGGGTCACTGTTCTTTTCACACTGCATGACTATCACGCGTGCAAGACTGGAGTTATTATTATTATTAAAAATGGTAGCCCGCAAGAAGCTTGCAATACGAATCGTGTAGTCTGAACTCGGCTTAAGAACATCTGAACAGAAACAGTATTCTTCTTACCTCTTGTTTATGGGCTTCTCGTCCTTTTCATAGGGTTTAACGAACCATTTTCCGATGCGTACGAAACTGCGGTTCATCAGACAGCGCTCCAGCAGGTTGTGAATGGCCTTGAAGAGAAGAGTTCGACATTCGTAGGACAGACCGCTCTCCCACACGCCGTCATCCTCGCCTGTGGAGAGGACAAACACACAGAGACCCGGTCACCAACCTGCTGCTGTCTATAAACATTTGATGTGACGTTCATAAGGAAAAGCAATTTGCAGAAGTGAGTGACAGAACACAAACAAAAAAAGAAAGCAGATCTACAACTTTTTCCATACAAAGGCAAAAAAGTATTCACTTTACTTAACTAATACAATAGCTGCAATTTTAAACCAACCAAAAGAAAAACAAACTGCATATCTGCACCATACTAAATTCATTCTGCAAGTTTCAAATCACATATCTCTCTTTAACTACAAAACAGATGAACATTTTTATTACATAAAATGTTCGCTTTCCTGCAGTTTGTCTCCTTTCTAACCAGCTGGACTGAGCCATTTGTTAAAGTCCCCCTGTAGTCAATTTTATCCCTTACAACTCCTCTTTGATCACCAAAATGACATATATCATTTTTTTTCCCCCGTGAAAAACATTTCTTCATACCTTAAAATAACTTAAATGAAACTCTACACCCTTGTCTCATTTAGTATACCCAGAATTATGAATATGCTAATTAGCCCCGCCTCCAATCACTCACACCAGCTCGGAGATCCACTCGGTCAACTTACTGAGCTAAACGCTACACAATGGCATCTCTCTTTACAACGACGGACACATAACGGTAATTAATATGATTAGCCTTTTGCTTGACTACATTATCAAACAGCTAACATTGTGTTAATGATACATAAACCACGTTCCTGTTCACAATCCAGACAGCTGCCTTCTAAAAATCAGTATCCTTAGAAATGCTTTGAACACCTTAGAACATCAGTGGAGTTCATCATAACATCATAATATACATCATACACCCACTATATTGATAAATCTACCTGATTTTTCATATCAACAGAAAAATATACTGGGATAACCTGGGTTCTTTGAGACAACCTTGCACAGTCAGTTAATGAATATGCTAAAGCCAAGGTAGTTGTCGTCACAAACACCAGCGATTTCAAACCAGGTTTTTGAGACCGTCTTCAGATCACTGCAGTTTTAAAGAGCAAATACTCAGTAATGATGTTGACTTATGAATTTGCACATGGTTTGTCTTAAAACATATTAAAAACACCACAAAGACATATAAACATTAAAAACTTGATTTTCACTACAGGGAAACTAAGTCTAAAGAATATAAATGTCAGGTATGTACATGTTTGACAATTTCAAAACAACACTGCATCTGAACACTCAAATTTAAAACAATCCAAAGCCCCTGCTGAGATTAAATCAATTAAAAGCTTTGGCCATTAATTGAATTTAAAAGAAACCTATGCTCCCCTAGTGTTTAAAAAAAAGAAAAAAGATTTCTGAAGCTCTAGTTAATTTTAAAGCAATAAAGGAATCTACTTGTTATTTTTTAAGTTAATTTGAATTTTAAATAATCTGATGCACTGATTCTATCAAACGTCATCTTGCCTTGCACAGACTAGTCTTGCAGGTACAGTGTCCAACGGGGCTGTAAATCTGAGCGCTGGTTTGTTTCTGGATCACGTTCGGCTGTGGCCTCCATGCTTCAGTAATCTCATTAGGAGTCACTGCTTAAACCTGGCAGCTCTTAAGCTCCTTTCAAACATGTCTCTGTGCAGCACAGCTCCCATGAGCACCCAGGGGCTGCACGCATTACACCACCCACCCACACTTGCCCGCCCGCAGGTCTGCAGATGGATACACAACAAATCCACTTGATAAAACAGTAACAAACAGCTCAGATAGGATTCCCCAACACCGCAGACGTCTGAGACAACATAATTGCCACAGTGTTATAAATCAGACACACATTCAGTTTAGGTGACAACACAAATGCACCTAATTATTTGCAGGTAAAAAGCAGCTGAACATTTCTTCCTAACAATCACAACAGGGTGTTATGTGCAACCATCTCTCTGGCCATGGGATGCAAGTTGTGTATATTTAAAACACACTTTGCATGTGTTTAAATAAAAGATATTGTAGTTTGTGGATACTTTGATCAAGCCATCAGCTATCAGTAAGAGTACTGTACACTCAGGTCTGCATAAACTATTTTACCACATTCCTGCACAATCAGCGTAGAAGATTCATTGTGGGCCAAATCATAAGGTCATTCAATCAGAGTGTGTCTGCATGCAGAGAAATAAGCGCAGAATGAACGCAGCTGAAGAACTGGAATCAGGCCAGAAGGCAAATCTATAATTCGTTTATGTCTCCTGAAAAGGCAGCAAGTAGCACAATTCACTTTTAAAGGATGTCATTGATTTGACTAACAGCTTGGCAACAATGAAACACCTTGTCTTTTGTCAAAGCAGAGAGAAAGACGTAGAGAATGAGAGAGAAAATGAGGTGGTTTTGGCTGTCTCATGCATCTTTTAATAGCCTAAGTACAGGGCCAGCTACTTTTCACCTGTACACAGATACATGCTCTTGACAGAATCATTCAAGGTAAGAAACATTAACCTAAGAGTCCATGAAAGTCTCCCATTCATGTAACATCTAAATAAAAAAAATTAAAAAAAAAGTCACATACAAAAAAGGCATTGCTCTTTTTACATCTACCATTTCTTGATTATTTCTTAATATGCAATAGACAACTATAAGTATGCCTCTAGCCTACCAACAGAAGACAGTAGTAGTATTTGGGAAATACATTATTATTTTATTTATTTATTTATTTATTTATTACAATTTTGTTTGATGCAATGATGCTAACGGTGTAGAAAATAACACATTTCAGTGTTATTATGATACGAGTATTTTACTATATCTTACAATATAGTTATTTTGGCTTTAAATACAGTTTTTAATATTACAACTGAAATATCATAATACACATGCCACATTCAAATGATACACTTTTGGGGCAGCACTGCAACATCACATGATTGTAACCGCAATAGAGAAAATAATCCAAAATCTCTACTGGTTGACAAATTACCGGTTTAAATCGTCCATCACTAAGCAAAAACACCATATACTTTTATTATGAAATCTCAGCTATAGGTAACACACCCTGTGTTTTCTCAGACTGTGAGCCAATGCGTTAGGATGGCATTAAGATAATGAAAACCAAATAAAGGCATCACTGTCGCTTCCACTTTCAATAACGGCAAATCATCCGTCTCACTTTTTTTATATAAACAGCTGCTGTAAAACCTGCTGTTGTGTGTCAACGGCATTTCATTCCTCCTTTAAAACAAACTGTCATGCTCACTATTTCTACTGCGGGAAGGAGGCACCTGGTTTCTATCAAGCGTTCCCTATGACCTTGTATCTCATGGTCTAACCACTGCCCACCGAGCGCAAAACACAAAAGAGAGGAAGATAGCTGGCTTACAAAGACACATGCACTCAAAATACTGCAAAACACACTAACTGCACTAAACACTCCTGAAAAATAAGCACATTAAGCCTGGAGTGCAAAATAATATTAAGGAGTAATTCATAATAAATAAATGCATAAATGATGCTGGCTCTCTACATGCTTGGAATTTGAGCTGTGACAGGAATATTGTTGAACTGACAGTGGCTGTGTTTGTTTTGTAAGGGTAAGACACCAATTTTTAGACACTGAGGGTTTTTTGTTTTGTTTTTTTAAGTTCAAGTTATCAAAGGAAACAACTGAATCAACTTCAAGACTCGTAACAATATAAGAGTAACACAAACCACCTTAATTACAATTAATAACAAGTAAAAATTGCATTTATTATATACAATATACTATGTACAATAATAATGAATAGTTTTAAAGCAGACTAGGCTCCAAAAATAGTACACATTGGAAAAAGAGCAAAGACTAATTACTACTAAAATTAAAAACCAAGTAAAAGAAAATATTTTAAAAAAAATTATAACTAGGGGTGTCAAAATTGACACGTTAACTCAAATTAATTTTAACGGCACTATTAAAGGTGCCCTAGATTCAAAAATTGAATTTACCTCGGCATAGTTAAGTAACAAGAGTTCAGTACATGGAAATGACATACAGTGAGTCTCAAACTCCATTGTTTCCTCCTTATATAAATCTCATTTGTTTAAAAGACCTCCGAAGAACAGGCGAATCTCAACATAACACCGACTGTTACGTAACAGTCAGGGTGTACGCCCCCAATATTTGCATATGCCAGCCCATGTTCCCAACATTATGAAAGGCATTAGACAAGGGCAGCCAGTAACGTCTGGATCTGTGCAGAGCTGAATCAACAGACTAGGCAAGCAAGCAAGAACAATAGCGAAAAATGGGAAATGGAGCAATAATAACTGACATGATTCATGATATCATGATATTTTTAGTGATATTTGTAAAATGTCTTTCTAAATGTTTCGTTAGCATGTTGCTAATGTACTGTTAAATGTGGTTAAAGTTACCATCGTTTCTTACTGTATTCACAGAGACAAGAGCCGTCGTTATTTTCATTATTAAACACTTGCAGTCTGTATAATGCATAAACAACTTCATTCTTTATAAATCTCTCCAACAGTGTAGCATTAGCCGTTAGCCACGGAGCATAGCCTCAAACTCATTCAGAATCAATGTAAACATCAAAATAAACACTACTTACGCAATGAGACAAACACTTTGTAAAGATCCATTTTGAGGGTTGTATCTGTTTGAACTTTTATGTTGTTTAAGGCAAGTGTGAGCTCTTGGGGCGTGGAGCACCAGATTTAAAGGGCCACACTTCCTGAATCGGCTCATTTCTAAATTATGCCCCAAAATAGGCAAAAAAATTTGTTTAAAAAAAAATCTATGGGGTATTTTGAGCTGAAACTTCACAGACACATTCAGGGGACACCTTAGACTTATATTACATCTTTTAAAAAAAAAAGTTCTAGGGCACCTTTAACGCGTGATTAATGCAGCAAAATATTACATAATTCTATAAATGCAACATTTCTGTACAAAACCCTTATTATAATTATTATAATGAATAACTGCAAAGTTTGAGAAACATATATATATATATATATATATACATATACATTATATATATATATATATATATATATATATATATATATATATATATATATTATATATATATATAAAAAAAGTGTAAAAATTATATTTACACAGAGGTGTAAATATCTTCACTTGTCTCACAATTCGATAAGGATTCAAAGAGTAACGATTCAATTATAAAACAATTCTCTATGCATCACAATAAATCTTCTTAAATCTTTTATTAATAATAATTATTATAATAATAATCACAATATAGTTTTGTTATTTTAACTGTTATTAAAAATAAGAACAAGAATCCAAATAAACAGTAAAACAAGTACAAGAAAGAAACAAATCAATCAAGAAATGAATTAATTTATTTAACTTTATATAGAAGCATTCAAGAAATACAGAAATTTAATAACCAAATGTAAAAAAAAAAAAAAACACTGCATAGTCTTTAGTGTATTAATTACAAATACATTTATTATTATGAAAGCTACAAAAGTTATTTACTCAAGAGAAGTGATTGATGCCCTCTTTTCTTTTGTTGCCTGATTAACATTAATGACAGACAGCAGCAGGTTTATTTTTCACCCCGACTGATTATGTTCATTTAAGACAATCAACATATTTGACAGATATTCTGAAATAATTCTGTGTGCATCTGACCATTCAAGTTCAATACGCCACTAAAGAGAAGTGATTTCAGTCAGCACAAGTAACTGCGTTCACATCGCCGCCGGCGAGAGCGTCAAAATGCGCCATGGCTGCCCTGCCAACAACGCTGTACTGTGCGTTCAAACCCCCACCAGCGGGAGGGTCAAAGTAAATGACAAGTTGTGGCAACCAATCAGAATCCTCTGAAGTGAGGACCTCTACATTCCAATTGGTAGGTGCTGAACTGCGTCATAGCTCATTACCATAAAGTTGACCTGACTTCAACTCTCCTCAACGCTCTCACCGTCCAAGATGCACCCCGCCGCTCTCGCCGGAGCTCGCCGCCGGCTCACATTGAAAATGAATGACTTCCTATCACTTTGACGTTCCCGCCGGCGGCAGTGTGAATGCACAGTAACACGTTGAGATCTTTTTCATGGCTTATTGCACTTAACTCTGTTTAATATCAAGCACATCCTGCATTTTCTTTTCACATTCATGCACATTCTTTTCGTAAAAACCAAAACATCAGATGCAAGTGCTTTGCTTCCTAAGGACAAACGCAACTTTTTATTAATATATAATAAGAGTAGCCTACTCCATTTACAATAACTTAATATGTACAGCACATTAATGTGTAGAAGTCCGTTTCATTACATTTTTTAAAATTTGATTCTTTTGTTTTTATACAATGCAGATGCATCATTTACATCAGCATCACAAAAACGATTATATTCCACAGCTCTATTAACACATATATTATATAAACTTTAAACTGTTTCAAATATGTGAATTCCATTAATAGAAACAATAAGAGAAATTCAGAGCTTTACCATAACCTGACCACAGCCAGGAGGCCAGAACATGCTGGTCTTTTCAGCAGTTCCCTGTATTATTCAGTACACCAGCAGTGAGCACCATATTATCATCCCTCAGACACATGGGCTCATAATAGCAGGACAGTGAGCCCTGCCCCTTAGTGTAGAGCTGTTCCCTACAGCCACAGGTTCCTATGCAGGAGTCATTAGATCAGCTGTAGGGTCATTAAACAGAGAGATTAATGTCTGCTCAACCATTGGCCCCAGGGGATTGCGCCAGACCAGGGAAGAGCCAGAGCCGTGCGCTACAAGAGCCTCATCTCTTTCTTCCTGCTTATTTTCTCTGTTGTCTCTTTCCCTCCACCTCCATCTTTCTTTAATTCTCTGTACCTCATCTTCATCCTCTGCTGTAATCTGTCTTCCCTCTCTTTCTATATGCACCTCCATCCCTTTCTCTTCTCCTTGTGCCCTTGGCTTTCCTTTCTCTCTTGCTCTCATTTGTTCTTTTTCTCTGATTTTGAGTGCAGAGCCATACAAAGACTGGAGAGCTTCAATTACTTATTAATGACTATTTCCAAAGATGACATGAGAGCACAGCAAGAGAGAAAAGCTAAGGAAAGAGAAGCATAAAGATGGAGGAAAGAGAAGGCAGGGCTCCCCCTTTTCTTTGGTTTGGGGAATTAAGTACAAAAGCCAATGCATCATCAGGACAGGGTGAACAAGTCTGACCACACCATAGTTTCAGCAGCACAGACACAACACAAGCAGCAAACAGCACTCACTGAAAATTTTAAGTGCATTTCAGAGACAGATTAATGAGGAAAATAATTATCAATAATGATTGCAGCCAATACCATAGATACTACACCATCTATATGATGTCAATTGTACCAGCTCCAATTTTATTATTATGTTTCATAAATTATGAAACACTTCATAAGTTTGGACTTAGTATGTTTTTGAGAAATTAATACTTTTAAACAGCAAGAATCCATTTATCAAAAGTGAATGTAAAGACAGTGTTACAAAAAAAATACATTTCAAATAAACGCTGTTCTTTTGAACTTTGTATTAATCAATGAATCCTTAAAAAAAAAAAAAAAAAAAATTACCATTTTCCACAAAAACATGTCAAAAGTACCTGTACTTCAGTACCAAGACAGTACTGAAATTTTAAAAATGAGAACCGGTAGTACCGAGTTTCAGGTATATTCGGTACCTGCTGCCAGGTGGCTGCTTTCAAATGCTCCCATATCTGTGTAAGCACTCTATGAAGAGCGTGAAAGGTTTCTATGTACAACGTGCTTGTGAAGCGTTGATTGTTGTAGCCAAATCACAGACATTTCTGTTGAGAGTGTGAATGCAATGGCCAAAGTTAGTCAGAATACACTCAAAACACTGGTGTTTTGGTTCACCTTGCCTGCTTTAGAGTTCTGCGTGCTCGCACATCCTTCATTATCACCAGTAAAGCGTAAATAAGAGATTCATTGTGGAGTTTCGAAAGCTTTTTTTTTTTTCTATTGTAGCGAGAGTTTCGCAGGAGTGTAGATCTCAGTGAGCAGGCACTGAATGTAGGCCAAGTGATTGACAGCTTCAGTGATTATAAAGGGAACGCTCTTTGCTCTCTTTCTGTTTATAATAATCCATATACAATCTGAATACATGTTTTGTTTTTCATGCTGCTTAGTACACAGCAAACATAACAGTATTTAAGGGGCTGTTTACACAACACTGTTTTCAACTAAAAACAAAAAACGTATGCCTTTTGGCCGTTCATTTACACGACAAATGTGTTTTAATGGCCTGAAAATGCAAACTTTTGTAAACGGGTTTCATAATGGAAGTTCTTAAAAACAATACCGTTGTCGTCTCCGGGTACACTGCAAAAAGGCGAATCTGTGAAAACAGTGACGGCATGCAAATGTACAAGACTTCCGATTTATTAGCCATTATAGGGAAAAACATGATGCGTCTGTAAAAGAATGCATATGCACGTAGTCTTTTCAAAGTGACATTGCTGACTACTTGTCTGGCATGCGTAATACAGCGTTTTTAGTCATTTTCGTGGATCCATGTGAACAGGGATAGTTTTCGATAACGTTGTCATTTGTATAGAAAATGAAAAAACCTTTCCACTTTTAGTACATCGTTGTCATGTAAATGTACCCTAAACGTGGGACTGAATCCGACACTGCAAATGACAGTGATATAACCATAGCAACAGACGGAACAAAACAATCGGATACTGTAGGTCATAACAGATATGCATTAAGAGTGTAAATGCAAACAGACCTGTCACTTATTCTATGTAATGAGTATGTTTCTTTGGCCTTCATTTTATTACTAATTTTTCACTTGATCTTTTTATAAACAATGTTTATTTATAAACATTTGAAGGCTACATGCTGTTAAAATGTATTATTTACTTCTTAATTATTCTCAAACTCTTTTAAAACTATCATCTAACTCAGTTAAATTTATTATTTTCAAATAGATAAAAATAAATAAATAAATATTTTCAAAAGTTTTTGCTATAGTACCGAAATTGGTATCGAGAACCGTGAAATTGAACTGGTATTGGATAACTGGAATTTTTGTACCATGACAACCATATTCAACACTGATTTATAAAAAAAAAAAAAAAAAAAAAAAAAAAAAAAAAGTTTCTTTCTTCCCAGAAACTATTACCAGAAATTCCATATTGGTGCATCCCTACTGAAAATGCTTCCCAACAACACTGTCCTAAATCACTAAAAACATGTTTTAACCAGGTTTCTTTAATCTAAACGGAACATGTAATCATTGATCTATTTCACATATCTGCAGGTCTTGACCATTAAGCGAAACAGAAGCTACTTTCAAGCAAAATGTAAACTGATGTCTGCAAGCATTAACGGAAAGGGTATAAAATAGATTGTTATTGACAACTGCAATTGCACATTTTAATGGAAACAAAGCCCTGGCATTACAGAAATAACACAGTCTTGAAACAAAGGCCTTAACCTGTCGAATGGCACAACAAAATCAACAGGGGGAAAAAACAAATCAGACCTCAAATCAGACAAACAAATCAGACAAACGGTGAGAACAACAAAGAGGATCTTTGAGCGTTATGCCGAGCAGCAAACCACCAGCAGTGTAAATCAACCCAAATCTTTCTCCTTCAATAAAACAAATGAAATAACACCAATTTCAGATGACCTAGAAATGTCTTTTTAACACTAAACAGAATGTGTTTGTACAAGACCCATGCTGTTTTCTGGTAGGCATCTGGCACAATGTGTGATTGTCTGATCATATTGCTTGACTGTTAAGGTTTTCCAAAGTCTGTTTAAAACTTGGGAAGCGTTGCGGAAACAGAGGAGGGTCAGGGAAATTGAGAATGACAACAACGCACCTTCTGAAGCAAAGCAACTTGTATTATTTCCTTTTGTATCTGACATCATTTCCTGTTGGAGGCAAAGCTCTCCAGCAATGGGTCAAAGGTCAAAGCAAGCCGAGTATTTACAAATGATATTCCTGGGATGATCTCACTCACAACCACCCCTAAGATTTTCAGACACGTAGTGATGTCAGAGAAAGGCAAAAGCAGACATCATCTCCTCCAGTGCACTCAGTTCTCTCTCTGTAGATGGGATCCAACATGTTTTCAAAGAACCTTTTCTCTGAGCAGCTCAGCTCTGTGGCCCGAGGGTTCACACTACACACAGCTTGCCAGTAGAAGATTCCTGCTCTTAAATGCATGGCTCATGTGTCTGACAAACAGTTCCAGTCAAGCCGCTAGCACACTTTCAGTGTGCCTAAGAGTCAAGGCCTACGTGACATCCGGACAAATACTAAATAAAGTGTGTTCATCACAACTTATGTCATTATGTTGGTGGGAGAGTCTCAGAGGTCAATCCGGAGTTACTGCGACTGGTGGGCTCTTAGCGGGCTCTTGGTGTACTTGGCTTACTACCCCAACTAACACATGTACACATTACATGTGCAGCATAATTTCTGTACTACATGGAAAAATTAGTTTTATAGTGGCTCCACATAGCAAAAGCTAAAGATTGACCAAGAATATTGACTGATTATATATACTTGACTGATTATATGCACTGAAGGAGATGATGTCTGATTATATATATATATATCAATCGATTAAAAAAATAAAATCACATTTTTTCTGTAAATGTTAGAATTTTTAATATCATATTGTAATAATTTCAGTTACTTTCCAAAATAATGTAGAAACAACTTTAACACAGTATATTTTAAATATTTGTTTAATGGCATCTTTTTATGAATGAAGGCCAGTATCACTGATAGTAATACTAGTACGGAGGTCTCTAAGAAATTGATTTAAGACATTAATTATAGACATTACAGTATTACTGAAATATACAGAAATTGAATAAAGTTATCAAACACTTTACTGCATAAATTATAAATTAAATATAGTAATCCTTATTAAAGCTACAATTTTCACTGTTACCTTTGTTCTTTGATTAACATTAATGACAGACATCACAGCAACTGGTTTATTAGGCGGCTGTGAATTTAAGACCTGCCGCTTCCAAACATGATGCGGATCTGACGCACATCTCATTTTCTCAACTCTTTAAGGTCTTTTAAGACCTTATTTAAGGTCTTAAATAAGGCCTTAAATGCCAATGACACGACATTCACAGGCAGCATGTTCTTCTTTTTCTTGTGGCACTTGGAAGATTTAAAAGCATTTTCGTGAATAAGAGTGTGCACATATAATGTAACGCTACTAAAATTATGACAGAAAAAAACGGATGCTGCTTTAATTGCATTAAAATGAAAAAAATTAGTTGTATTTTTTAATGCATTGTTTGACAGCCTTTGACTATTTGTGTATATAATATAATATAATATATATACACGCAAATATACATATAAAAAAAGAACTCCTATTTTGCTGGGAAACCCGTCAAAATCAGAGCAACTGGTGCTTCAGAAAACACACTGTATTTTTTTTTAACACATTTTTGCATACTTTCTTATGTTATAAGCCAATCTATGGAAGGCAATATTCCATTAGCAAAGACTGTGCTCTCATCACAAATTTAAACATGTCATTTAAAAAAAAAAAAAAAAAAAAAGTGGGTATGAGCCTTAATTTCATAGCCTGAAAGCCCATCAGACTTCAGCATAATGGGTATCACCAGCAGCTGTCTTTGAGCTATGCGGTAAACAGGTAGCCCTCGCGAAAAAACCCAGAGGAAGGAGAGAGAGAACAGGGGAGAGAGCGGGAAGAAAAGAGAGAGAGAGAAGCTGCCAGCACAACTCGCACCACAGGGAGACTGGCAGACGGGGGAGGGAGCGAGAGAGTGTAGCAGACGAGTGTCAGAGGAGGAAAAATGAGGAAGAAATGAGCCCTACAGCAATTACCCTTACAGACAGACTACAGCTCCTTAATTTCTATGCAAAAAAGATCAGAGAGAGAAAAGAAAAAAAAAGAAGGAGGGAGGCAAAAAGGGAGAGAGAGGAAAAGCAGAGGGGAGGGAAAGAAAGACAGAAAGGAGGAGGGAAAAAAGACCTTATTCATGTCTCGTTCTGTGGATGCCCCTGGATAGAACCGACATCAGCAAGCGCCACCGACGGGAACAGAGAGCAGGAAGGGGGAGGGGAGGCGATCGGACATTTACATAAAAATAGAGGGCCATGGTCTACCGAGGAGATGCTCATTTACTCCAATGGCAGTTCAGTTATTCCAGATCATTCCATCACATAGCAAGCGGAGCGCTGGGATTGGTTCTCTCCCACGTTCCATTCAGAGTCGGGAAAAGTTGCCTCTCAAACATCAGCCAAATGGCCTCCTGTCTCATTACATCTCCGAAACAGCACTCCATGTTTTCCTCCACTCGCTGGGTGATTAAATACAAGGCTTCAGAAGATCCGTCAAGTTCTTCCATCACTTGCTCTTCCCTTGGGATGGGAGAGATTAGTTAGCAGACAGGAATGGCACTTGCTGCAAAATTTTCAGACTTTAACAAGCTGTAGATCTGATGAAGGGGGTAAACTATGAGAAGAAGGAACAAACATGGAGGGATAAAAATGTGAAGGCACCAACCCAAGAAAAAGCCTCTTAGTTTATGCTTGGTATTAAAATGCAATCACAAGTGCGCCACGCTGAATACAGGTGTAAATGCGGTTCAAAATATTTTGTGATCAGATCATTGAAATCACATTCAAACGAAGTCGCATGTGACCACACTGTCAATGTAATCCTGATCCCTCATCCTGATGCAGATTCCCAGACTGCCTACTCAACTGTAAATTCATCACTGTGCTAAAACAAAGATTTAAACTTCAACAGTAATGTGATGCTTTAAAAGAAAAGAAAAAAAAGCGCCTGTTTTTTTTTTGTTTTTTTTAAAGCCTGTTGCATGCATTGATCTGAACATATTCATTACTTTAACACATGAGACATTTGGATAATACAAGCACTTGACTAAAACCCTGGCAAAATGTGGCAAGTGTTCACAAGGGATGTATTTGAGATGCATGTTTAACAGTAACACTAGGTGTAAACAGGATCTTATCATCTAAGGGTAAAATTATGATTAAGAGATCAGCAGCTCTATCCACTAAGTAAAATGCAAATCTTCAGATTTCCAAGCTTTTTTGAGACTCCTGTGACTCAAGGTTGTTTCTCTTTTTTAACAAAAGGCTGAAGTATGGCAAGACACATGAATTTCAGCCCATTCACTTGGTTCTAGAAATCTCCTGAGACATGTGTTGCTCAAGTGGAGCGTACAAAAGAAGTGATAGTGCCATCTCTCACTCTCTCTCTCTCCCCTTTAAAGTCTCACTGGACCTGCTGTTCACTGATTCACACCTCCATTGCCAGGGTGCCAGTAGGGATCTAAATCAGGTGCTCTGTGGTCCAGAGCAGGGGAATATATTTACACGTGTGCACGTCTTAGGACTCGTGCATCCCGTGGGTCTCCACTGTGTTTGTATGAAGGCCAGCAGAAAGACAACTGCATGTGTGTTTGTGAAAAAGACATCAAGACGTGTGCGTCAAGAGAGATGTCGAACGGGCAGCAGGTTCACACGTCTGTCGCAAGTAGGGAAGGTCAAGTGGCAATGACCCTGCTGATCTCAAGACGACCACAAGTATAACATTTTATCCTGACACACAGGCTGTTTGACACTTTATCTGATCCTGAGTTAGTTGAACAGAGAAGCACAGATGCCTACAAGAGGAATTTAAAGTACACAGCTTAATGCGACATTTGACATTCTGGATTAGCACTCACATAAAATGAAATGTGTTAATTTCATTGCAGATTAAATCACTCGAACAGAGTTCTTCAAACAGAATTCCCAACACCTTATGACCAATTAAAAGTCTTCCTCAACTTTTCCAGCTGTTCTAGATGTGAAATCTCTAACCAAATATTTTATTTTCTAGCAGGGCATGGCTAGAAAAAAAATATATTCACCCTTAAAATCACTTTTCCAGGCTTGGAAATTTGAAATTTTCCTGATATTTCCAGGGTTTTCTTTGACCATGGGAATCCTGTTCCAGAGACCAACAAGTGTAGAAAGAAACAAGAGGTGTCAAGTGAAAGAGAGAAGCACTTTTCCCCTGAAAGTCAGGAGACACAACACAGATGCAGCTATTATAGAAAATATCTCTACAAACGAAAGGAAAATATAGCAATATCTCTTGTGGAGAGGGACATTATGGAATTGGTGAATTGGTCATTCTTTTGCCCATAAGGCGCTATTTCTGTCCCTCTTCCAGCACAATGAACTGTAATGAGGGAGGGTCAATAGACAAAGGATAAAAAAATAATAAATCACTTCTTCCTATTTCTCTATCTCATCCCATTTTTCTTTCCTTCTGTTTCGCACTGTAAAAGGCAGCATGAATAAAGATGGGGCAGGTCCATCTTCCTGGTTCAGAAGGAAAGGTGGAAAATGAAAGCTTTTCCGCAGACATCCATGATGCTTTCTGCTCGTTCATGCTTCGGTGCTCTTCATTATTCCATCCTTCAAAGAGCTTAAGAAATAAAAATGAGGCAAATCTTCGATATTTCCTATTCCTTCCTTTTGTTTTTTTTTTTATCAAACTGAGGGATTTGAACTCTCATACATCGGTTGAGAAGTGACGGCATCACACAGACTCCACTGCTCTGTTTCTAACAATGCAACACAAACCCAACACAACAATAACCCTCAGGTCTGGGTTAGCAGAGCGAGAACAGATCTTAAAAGAAAACACAATTACAAAAGCATTTCACATGATTATTCACGCCACACTGATCTACAGGTGATAACTTCTACAGAGATGAATCAAACACCTTCAGACCAGTCTGTTCAAACAAAGAAGAGGCTCTTGATCTATTTTTATCACTCTAAAGGTTCTTGTAAACATTAAAAATATTGTACCGTGCATAAATTTAACGGCACACTTTTTAGGTTTATCCGCGAGCGACAGACACCGACTGCTAAACTGGGAATGTAGAAATAAAAACCAAAGATCTTTGCATGGGCCTACGGCACATTTTGATGACGAGTAACTTAAATGCACACACAAAGAGTGTGTGGGTGTGAGAGAGGAAGGAGGAGGAAGAAATTCAGAGAGACCACAGTCGATCGAGAAAGAGAGATAAAGTGGGCGAAAAAGGAAAAAAGAAACTGAAAAACGCAAAACAAAAGAAGTATTCGTTAGAGTCAGCGACTCGTGTCTTAAAAAAAACAAAAAAAAAAACATAGTGAGCTGCCAACCTAGACAGCATCAAAAGGCACTAGGGTTGCTATGACCCCATATCGCAACATCTCTTATTTAAGTATCAACTTGGTACAAAAGTATCACTACTTTTCACACTGATTATATGCATTTCAAAAATAATGATGCTCAAAAAAGCTGTTTAGGTAGCCAGCTCACTAGGTTTTGGAACAAATTCCAAGTTGCACTTCACAGCTTACCTGTCAGTTCATGGTGGATGAGCTCAGAGAAGTTGGGATCGTCGCCCCACCAGAAGAGCCAGAGCTCCCTGCGTCCCTGCCTCTGGCTCCGCCTCCACACGCTCAGCACATCTGCCTTCAGACAGCGGCTGAAGCTGCAGAGGATGGGGTCCTCCTCGGTGACTGGGAATAGAATGGGAGCCGAGGTCGGACCTTGCCACACGTACCTCTTCCATTTTATCCCCGTCAAATCAGCCTGTGAGAAAGAGAGATTGCGTTAACTTCTGTCAGTAAGGCCGCTCACCACCTGCGAAAAGACATATTCTGCAGCATCTAAAAGTCTTAGTGCTGATCTATTATCTGGTTTTAAGACTGAAGATAAACGGCATTGATGTGATGGAACAGACCCTAGACCAGCAGCACTCAAGCTATGAAATACTTAATGGATCTCAGCCAAGGAGTTAATCCTGCCTTAATGATCCACTGTAAGATCAGCCACGCTCGGACCCGATTCAGATAGCAGAGATCAGAAAACAAGGAGTGAAGAATTAGAGAGATAGAAATGGGTTCAAATCAAATTTGCTTAACAATAAAGATATACTCACGGCCAGGGCCATAACCACCATAGACATTGAGGGGGACAAGTCCCCCCAAATAATTAGAAATGGCCAAATTGTCCCCCCGAATATTTGTTGCTGCTCTTCTGCACAACATTATGAGCTGGCCAATCAAATCCACGCAGTCGGGCCGTACTGTTCATAGAAGACGAGTGAGAATTAACGCAACTAGGGCTGGGCAATATATCGCATGCGACTGTCACATGTATTTCGTCAGTAAAGCCGGTTCCCTGATTACCATTAAATCGCCATCACCTGCTTTCAAATGGAGCGGCATTTAATAGACAGAGCCGTAGTTCACTGACAAGCTTTCATTATCGAAGGCGATTCATCTGCGATAATGAACACGATATTGTGCAGCTTTTCAGTGAACTACGGTTCTGTCTATTAAATGCCGCTCCATTTGAAAGCACATGATGGCGATTTAGCGGTAATCAGGGAACCGGCTTTACTGACGAAATGTGCGTGACAATCGCATGCGATATATCGCCCAGCCCTAAACGCAACACTTTAGTTTAAGCAGTGAAAGAATGTGTGGTGAGATATAAGTAGCTAAACATTTAATATTTGATGACTGTTTTACAATGGAATTGTTCAGCGACAGAGTAATATTCAGTGATGCAAACTATTCAGCATTTTTATGAAAGTTCTAAGTTTTGAATTGAAAATATGCTATTCACATGATTAATGTAATTCATAACTGAACCTGACGAGACAAGAAACGTTTTGCGTTTTTTACATAGACATACGGATAAGTGTGAATGTGTGCACATTTAAAAAAAAAAAAAAAAAAAATGTTTTTGCAAATAATTTAAATTGAGCACTTCATAACTACAGTAGACCTGAAACGTTTACCATTCATATTTCTTTTGTGTTATTCCCTTAAATCCCTTGTAATCCCTTTAATTATCTAATTCCTTTAAATATAGAGACCAATAACAGCAACCCTCCCAAATGCAAAAAAAGAAAAAAAGAAAACAACAACAACTTTGTTCCCCCCAATATTCAAGACATTGTTACGGCCTTGCTCATGGTGAAGTTCATTTTCATTCTCCGTTTAGGGGTTAAAGTTCAAAATACGTGAGCACCGATATACTGTTATCGAACATCTGATGCCGCCCACTCTGCTGAGTGTGACGTTTAGTTTAACAAATTGTGCTGCACACTTTCCTCTCAGTAACAAAATAAACAAAATTGAGAAAACAGCAAGCATTTTAATAAAGCATAAGAAAAGCATCTGATCATTGCAATGTGGATACGTTTGTTTGCACAATCTTTGCAATTCGGCACTCCAGTAAAGTCATGTCACATAACACTTTATACAATAGATTGCTTAAAAATCAAGCAGCTTTACCGTATTAAACATGAAAAACAGTGTCAGTGTCTCATTTCATCGGAAGTACAACTTCATTTTCTACACTAAAGCAGCTTTCCAATGTGTTTGTGTTTTCTCTCGCGGAAAAGATTTCCATGTGATAGAAGGCTCCACGCACATCTACCTATTACGTACTTTCCACGGATCAATGGTAGTACAAAGATGTTTACCAGCCGAAGTGGACTTTTCCAACACTATCTCACAAACAATTCGTACGCATT
Source organism: Chanodichthys erythropterus (assembly GCF_024489055.1). Classification (NCBI taxonomy): domain Eukaryota; kingdom Metazoa; phylum Chordata; class Actinopteri; order Cypriniformes; family Xenocyprididae; genus Chanodichthys; species Chanodichthys erythropterus. The sequence goes on along the minus strand of NC_090230.1, from coordinate 44,491,875 downwards.
TTATGAGGTGGCCTCACGCGTACAAATTCATACGATTTGTCTAAACCCCAATGACGGGTACGTTTAGGGGTTAGGAGTAGGCAATTCGTACAAATTCATCCAAATTTGGAAACTCATAAAATACGTACAAACTGCCATGAGATCGGGTTGACAATCAGTTCATTCTTTGATTTTGTTTGAAGTATATTGGGGCCTTAAAAGTGTTTTTGAAGACCAAATGGACAATGGAGAAAGCAAGCAGGCCTTAAATACATAAAAAGCCAGAAAAATGGGAATACACATATGAAAGGGGGGCAAAAATACCCACATCATCAGAGCACAAATTAACCAATAAAACATACAGCGACTTTATACACATCCTTAATTGACTTGGCAGGACAGGTCATGCAGACCTCAGCATTTATAAAGACAACACCACAAAAACAACCATTAACTGTTATAATCTGAAAACTCTGACCACTGGCAAGCCTAACAGCGGTCATTCTCTCTTGTGCACGCCTAGTTAGAATCAGAGATGGAAAAACACAGAGTAAGCCAGGTGTTTACAGCTATGTTCGCAATAATGCTCATTTGTTGCAAAGTGAAACTTGTTGCAGCTGTTGGAAAATATTTCCATCTGACTTAGGAGTGCAGATCAAACACCTGCAAAATATGCAAAAAGAACATCTGCAGAGGATGCACTGAAAAAAGATACAGCAGCAAAAGCTGTTACACACTTGTTACTGAAACTAAAAATGGGACAAAACTAGCGGTCGAAGTTTAGACCGTTGATGACAGCTGAGGGAGGGAAAAAAAGTCAAAATGGACTTAAAGGCAGAAAGAAGAATTTGGCTGAAATATAAGAGCAAAGTAAACAACCTCATGAAGCAATACACTTTTCCAGCACAAAAAAGCCAAAAAGAGATGGAGATCAATATGGTCTAAAATTAGTAACAACCACAATATGCAAAAACATCAATGGAAAGTGTGCAGGTTTTAAGAGCAGGAGTCATGTGCGGCTTGAGGAATCTGGCTCCTTTGACTTTCCGCTTAAACTTGAGTGGTTTGTTGGGTCACGGCCTTCCACATAACTTCCTCCTTTGTCACAACATCTTTCCTTCCTCTCGCTCCCTTTTTCACTGGAGTTTTACAAGAAGTCCTCTGAGTGCTGCCATGAACGGCAGCAGATGCTTCTCGTGAGAATCAAAGCAAACAGCTGAGCTACAGGTGAAGTGACACCAACAACCTTTTTGAGACGCACTCCATCTAACGGCCTAAAACTATCAGACACTTTCTCTGTTGCTCTCACTCCCAAGAGACACTTATCAATAGCGTCTGTCTCACATTGCTTCAGCCACTCAAAAAAAGTCAATCGGCGCCCGAAGACCAATAGCCCCTGGAGATTCGTCCAATGACAGGAAAATAGCTTCACATGCACTCCAGATACAAACTGTGACTGTTTTAAATCAATTTAACTGAAAGATTTCATCTGCAAGCGATTTTCACAAGCATAACCACCACACTAATCCAGCTAGTGTAACAAAACTTGAAATGTCAATCTCAGGAAGCCACAAGTTATCTGCAAGAAAACGTGCATCAGACAACATTAAAGTTCATCTCTCTGGCAAGCATTTTTATTGCTATACTAGACATAAATAAAGTGAATAAACATATGACTAAATCGTCATTACACTCACAACATTAGTTGTTGGCTGATGATTCTTATTAAAGTTCCTTGCTCGATTTCAAATCACATTTACTCTTCCTGCTTGGCTAATATAATGCACTAAAACTGAAAAAGATGTGTGCGTGTGTGTGTGTGTGTGTGTGTGTGTGTGTGTGTGTGTGTGTGTGTGTGTGTGTGTGTGTGTGTGTGTGTGTGTGTGTGTGTGTTATGAGGCAGCAAATGTGTGTGCTGAGGTGAGACAGAGTTTCCCATGAGTTGCGCCTTACAGTCGTGTGCTAAAATTACACCAAGCAAAACAAAACGGGGTCAAACACTTTAAGAGCTTACATGTACAGAGAAATATGCAGATAGGTTTTCTGCATGATCATATGGGGATGCTTTTTTATCTAAATGTTCCACATGCCTTGCATAAAACAAATGTAATTGACATTGGGGAAAAACGTGAGGAGGAAAAAAGGTGGCACACCTGTAACTAAATAATAAAAAAAAAAAGCGCAAACGAGTTTCTGGAAAACTGCAACTATTCATATTCAAATCATCAAGCAATACATTCAAAGTGTGCAAACACGTTCTCAGTGGAGCAATCCATCTTCAGACAATATCAGAGATTGCGCTGTGGCAGTAATAAAACAGAGCAGGCATTAAACTGGATAAGCTGAAGTTATATAATTCACCACAAGGCCTTGACACTGATCGTGAGAGTGCGTCTGTGTACTTGTTTTGCTGTACTAGTGAGGGACACATTTCTGAAAATGTCAAATATAGCAAAACCTTCTCAGCAATGAAAAAAAGCTGCATTAAGAGAATAAATAATGTGTTTTCAAATCTAAAAATGCAGGGCTGGGCCATAGTAATTATAATTAGCTTAATCTAACAACAATAGACACCAATGGGACACACCAGTATGTGTGTACAAGTGTCTGCACGTGCGTTTAGGGAGCAGAAAGTGCCGTAAACAAGCCTGCAGGCTTCAGGAATGCCCCATCTATTTCAAACCCCATGTCTCTTATTGCAGACATGAGGTAAACCCCAAACCCAGCATTGGTTATTTTGAGCCAAACAACTGATGCATGGCTCACATGATTATTGCAAATACACCAAAACTGACAAAATTAGCAGGAAAAAGGGCAATTCCATGAAAAGGCTGACTTTTAAATTCTGAAAGGGAAGTAAATTTCTGTACTCTTTTTCATCCTATTAATTGGTTGTTAATAAACGCTTTTAAGTGTTTATAAACTGTCATCTTTAATGTGTGTTGGAATTTAGTTATACTTTAAAGTTTTACTGATTATCTTTGCCAGTGACTCAAGGAGGTAATGATACTGAGCATGCTTGTTTAATATTTGTTAACAAGTGTTTAATATTAGAAAGGGGAATTGAATGCAGATATTTCTACAAATATACAGTTTTCAATAATCTACTGACAATCTTACTGAAAGAATTATGTCATTATGACAGTCATTTGAATTATGGAACTGCACATTACTTTAATAAGGTGAAGTTATGATGAAAACAAAGTTGACACCTAACCTTGGAATACAATTTTTTTATGGCATTTTATTTAATAAGACTGCACGTGCGCTGTTTCTTTAATTATACGAAAAGAAAATGCAAAATACTAGGTATAAAATACTAAATTAGAATAAATAATACGTATTTGATGGTAAAGCAAGGAGTTGGAAACAAGTGATAAAGATTTAAAAAAACAGTTTTTGTTTACGTGTTTAGAAAAATGCTTAAAACCTGGTGTGACGTTTGTATTGTTAAAATCGTTGCTTTAAAGGCACCTTTTCGTGGAATGAGCCAAAATAAGCCTGTGGAGTAGCGTGTAAACATTCATGTAAACACCCCCGAACACAAGAACGTGGAGTTTGAACTGAAGTCTAAAAGGCTTTGTTTTGCACAACTCTTAAAGTAATACATTTTAAAAATTAGCAGAGTAATTTATACTTCCAAAAAGAAAAGTGCTGTTAAAATGAAACTTCAACTTTCATTCTGCCAACTCTCTTCGTTACGTGCAATTTACAAACACGTAAAATCAAAACACGCAGTCGGTTTGCGTTAAGCCATCAGGTGCAAAATACTACAAACATGTAATCTCTTAAGAAAAGCTTACAAACAAGCAAATAAACAAGGAGTGTGTGTTTGAATCACACATATACACTGGGCCCTGATCCTGCTCGCTCTCTCTCCACTGGGGCTGATGTTAGCATGCTAGGCGGCTAAAAATGGCTGCTTTTTCCTTTTAGTTTTTAAATCTCTTACCAGATAGAATAGATTGGAATGGCAGTCCTCCAAGCTGGCCCCGTTCGGTACGAAACAAGAACTCATCCTTTCACTGCGCGCTCGAACATCCCATCATCGGGCTTTCCATGGAAAAAGAAAAAGAACGTTTCTCCAAATTCGAGTCGAATGTGAACGGAATTATTTTTAAACAATCGGTGGGGGAATGGAATTCAACAGCCCCATTCGATCGCTCGCGCCTCCCGCGTTCAGCCCGAATTAGAATAAAAAAAATAACGGCCTTAACCGTCGACGAGGCTGTGAGGGAATAGATTACATGTAAAAATAGAGGAGGAATGTGTTATTAAAATAGAAAAAGAAAAGGGAGAGCAAAAAGAGGCAACTCTCCCCCCCTCCCCCTTGGCTTAAAAACGGTTTTAGCTTAAAAACGGCTCTCTTATGCCTCCATCCCCACCAAAAGCGGTTTAAAAACGAAGAACATTCCGCGTTAAAAGCGTCGAAAGGTGACGAGAAACTACATTAAATGGCTCATTTTCATTTAAAAGCGTATAAGGTCTGTGTTCCTGCTGGTTTCCATTTGAATTCATGGATTCCTTTCTCTAATGGCGGCCACAGGGAGAACTCTGCCTCCCGGAGCCCATTGGCTGCTCGGCGGTCATGAGGGGCGTAACAACACTGTACATGACGGGCGCTGCCGCTAGGGGAGTCACTGAGCAGATACTATTACAACTGTCAGACTTTCACCCTGCGCCACCTAGTGGCAATTTAACCCATTTATTATCAATTATTCCCACTTGTTTTACTCATTGGAAAGCACAATGAAGTAAACTACACATTATATATATATATATATATATATATATATATATATATATATATAACAATAAAAAAGAGATGATTTTTAAAACAAATTTATGTGTTTTACTCCTGGTCACATTTTCAAAAAACGAAAATTAAAGAAGCATAAAGTAGCATAATTTAATATTTTACCAACAGGCAATTGTGAGAGAAAATTATAAACCATAAATATATGCATATTTCCTTTTTATTTAACTTTTTTCATAATAATACTTTCAGAACATAAATCAATATAAATGTATTGATATATACAGATCATTCTTAATACTACTACTACTAATAAAAGAAAATGGATATTAAAATATTTTTAAAAAATATTTTAAATATGGAAATATATATATATATATATATATATATATATATATATATATATATATATATATATATATATATATATATATATATATATAAATTGCCTGTTGGTAAAATATTAAATTATGCTACTTTATGCTTCTTTAATTTTTGTTTTTTGAAAATGTGACCAGGAATAAAACACATAAATTTGTTTTAAAAATCATCTTTTTTATTGTTTATATATATATATATATATATATATATATATATATATATATATATATATATATATATATATATATATATATATATATATATATATATTCATACACAGTCAAACCAAAAATTATTCCGACATTTTTTATATTTTTGATACATTTTTATAGTGGGTGCAGGACACTATAGTTCATTTATGTAAGTGAGGATAGCAAAATCAAGTAAACTGTGACACATTATACGCAAAAATTCTTCATACAGTGGGCTACCAGTAAAATTGATAAAAATTTGAGACCAAAATTATTCAGACAATTTGACCTGACCATGTTTTGCTTAAGTGTTATCTGACATAATTAAGATTTTTTTTTTCTGACACAGTTTAACTCTGAGATCTTGTCATCTTTTATTACCATTTTTTAGAATAAACTGTATTAATGAATGAAATGTTCAAGGTGTCTGAATACATTTTGGTTTGACTGCATTTACACCAATTATGTTCACATTCAAAAACGTATAAATATTGGATATATAATATTGAAAAATAAATTTCAGTCACAATGTAACCGGTCAAGCATAATAGATTAAAGGAACTGCACAGTATACAGTTAGTGAGGGACTTGAGCATCTCCCTGAACATGTCCTTGCATTTTTATGTGGTTCCATGACAAGAGCCGCGTTTTTTGTCTCTGAAGAGGACTATCAAAAAGAAATATAATACACAGTGGAGTGTTAGGCGTAGTTAGACACGCAGCTGGCTGAATGAGATTACTTTCACTCAAGAGTTTAACTGAGATGTATTCCCATGGATGTAATAATCAGATGCCAACATCATTCGCTGCTTTTCTAATGGTAGTGGGGCTCTAAAGTGCATTTAGAAAATGAAAACTCCATTGATAAGTACACAAACCTATTAGCCACATCGGTACTTCACAGTGATTATACTTTTGGTCTATAGATTTGTACAAATATTCAAATGATATGATATGTCCGTTAGATTAAACACTTTTACTTTAATGCATATTTGCAAGAGGTAAAATTATGAAGGCTTTTGATGTGAAGGAGAAGGATCCAAATTAAAGGAGGTGGATTGATGGCTGCATTGATTTACAAGGTCATGCCTTCACATTCTCGCACAATAGATCTGTCAAAGGTTGGCATGCACATCTCTCTCACACACACACACACACACACACACTCAGATATTCTATTCATTCTTTATCTCTATTATCCATTACATAAAAAAAATATAATTAAAAAATATTTTTATAACATAAAAATATTTTTAAAAATATAAAAAAAAAAAAAAAAATTCACATTACTTTTTAACATTTCAGCAGATGCCGTTTATCATGCAAAGCTGATTCTCCACCTTCCCGACAGGTTCCTTTTAAGGTTTGTCTGATAGCCACACACACTTTCACACGTTGTCGCACAGGGCATGTAAGACACACCTCTAGCAGACACGGGACTCATCAGTGGTCAGTGGAATGTGTCAATAGTAGTTGTAGGGCCACAGTTCAACAGCAGACCTGCTGTTTACACAGGCTAAGTGGTGATATCCTTCCTGCTCCTTTCAGCAAAAGTGGAGTCAAGGAGGGATTCAGAGGTTCAAAAAGGGTAATTTGTGTAAATACAGAAGCAGTCTGACTGCTTCTTTCAGTACACACATATGAATATATGCATTCACAAACACACATATAGACATCAAGTGGCGACCCAACACAGTAGCAAAATTGTACAAAATTGAATATTAAAATTCATCAACATTAATATTACCATAAACTACATTACTGGTCAACAGTTTGAAAAAATTAAGATTTTTTAATGTTTTTGAAAGAAGTCTCGTATAATCACCAAGGTTAAAAGTTAAAAATATTGTGGAATATAATTACATTTTAAAATAACTGTTTTCTATTTTAATATACTTTAAAATGTAACTTATTCATGTGATGGTAAAGCTGAATTTTCAGCATCATTACTCCAGGCTTCAGTGTCACATGATCCTTCAGAAATCATTCTAATATGCTGATTTGGTGCTCACTTATTATCAGTATTTATTCGTTTACTCAATTATTAATAATGGTTCTTATCAGTGCTGAAAACTGAATCTTTGATGAACGACATTTATTTGAAGTAAAAATAGTTCATAACATTATAAATACATAATAAAATAATAAAACAATTTATTTTTAATAATATTAATAAAAAAATTTCTTTCCCAAACATTTTGAATGTATCATGGTTTCTACAAAAAAAAAAAAAAAAAAAAAAAAAAGGTTTCAACATTTATAATAAGAAATGTTTCTTAAGCACCAAAGCAGCCTTAGAATGATTTTGAAGGATCAAGACTGGAGTAATAATGCTAAAAATTCAGCTTTACCATCACAAGAATAAATTACTTTTTAAAATACAAAACAGTTATTTTAAATTTTAATATTTCACAATATTGTTTTACTGTATTTCTAATCAAATAAATGTAGCCTTAAGCATAATACTTCTTTAAAAAGATAAAAAAATCTTAATTAATTAATTACTCCAATCTTTTGACTGGTAGTGTACATGTGCAAAAAAAATCAATTGAAATCTATTTTCGAAGTCTAATATTAATTCATTGTAATAACTTATTTCATTTGGTCAAATGCTTCAGCAAAATGTTTAACTCATGAAGGTGCTCAAATATGCTGCTTAATTTTGCTTCCAGACGTTGGCTGCGCTGTCTCCCATAATCAGGTGTGTGGATCAGCCACCAGAGACACCCTGAATGAGGAGTGTGTGAGGACCTCTCTGCTCTTCCACCACTGCAATCAGCCTAATACCCTGTTACCTCTTCAAGCTGAACCAGAGTACACAGTAAGGGTTCACGGTTATTTTGGTAAGAGCTCCAAACCACTGAATGGGTCATTTAGGGGGTAATTGTGGCCCTGGCTGAGTTCTCCGCTGGATGTCCTTGTTTAGAAACACTGAAGGATTGAACAAGCATCTCTGCCCCTCTCATCTCTGAAACTGCAGAGAGGACCTGCTGACCACAGACGGTGGCTGCCTCCAACTATAAATCTCCCCTGAACCGTGTAAGATTATGTCCGTCAAGCTCAATACCTTTTCAGCTGAACTCTGGGAAAGCCTTCTTCTTTGTTGCTCTAATAAAAAAAATAAAAAAAATAATAGCTTTTCATTTATATTCTCACCTATATATCTCACTTACTCACACAAGGAGTTTTCAGCAGGTTGTTAGCAGGATGAATTCTATTCACAATTCAGTCGGAACACCATTAAAATGTTCTACAGCCTCTTGTTTGTTTATTTAACAGTGTAAAATAAAGGAAAAATCTTAAAAAATATATAAAAAGCAACCATTTTTCTTACACCTTATACATGTTAGTGTAGCTATACATCTTAAACTTTGCTTGTACAATATTCATCAAAATGTTGGGGTTAGTAATATAATTATATTATATAAATACTTTTATTCAGCGATTATAAGTGACAGGAAAAACACATTTATACTGTTACAAAAGATTTCTTTTTCAAATAAACTCTGTTCTTTTGAACTTTTGATTCTTTTGAAGAATCTAGAAAAAAAAAGATCATGGTTTACACAAAAATATTAAGCAGCACATTAATTTTCACATTGATAATAATAAGTAGTTTCTTGAGCAGCAAATCATGATTTCTGAAGGATCATGTGATACTGAAGACTGGAGTAATGGCTGCTGAAAATTCAATAATGAATTACATATTAAAATATATTAAAATAGAAAACAGTAATTTTTTCTACACCATGTAACTTTTTTTTTTTTTAAGTAAAAATTAATCAATACATAATCAACCCTTTTTCCAAAACGTGTTTTTTTCTAACCATGATTCATAATGGTAGGCCTATTATAATAAATATAAAGCGGATAGTTCCGGCCCTTGATTCTGATTGGTTGAGCCGTGTTCGAAGTTTTTCCAAAATTCACGAAAACATACAGCTGACCGCATGACATAAATATCGATGCGCCACTGTTGCTGCGTCTGTCTAAAGCCGAGTTCAGACTGCACGATTTTAGCCTCGATTTTGGCTCGCCGACAGGTTTTGAGAAATCGCCGACAAATGCCCGAAATCACAGGCAAATCGGTGCTTGTTCACGCGAGTGACAATCACGCAGTGTGAATGAGCAAAGACGCGGTCTGAGAGAATCGCCGACGCCCGTGAGATATTTGGCATGCTAAATATATGGATCTGTCGGCGATTCAAAATCCTGCAGTGTGAAAAGTGTTCTGACAGCCAATGAGAGAGCAAGATACAGAGCAGGGGAGTTCGGGGAGGAGTTATAGACCACAACATCAGCAAGCATGGCTTCGTTTCAGATAAACATTACAATTCTATCAAACAGAACCAAAGCACAAACCTTTGCTTGACCATCATCAACAGCAGCACATTGAAAAGTTATTTATTTACCTCCAACTCTCGTTGCAGAACACATAATCCACAGTCTCCCCAACCATTTCCTCCTCCATATTCTTCTTTTATTTTTATTTTCTCTGCAAATCAGCGCACAGGCAATTAGTATTGCAAGCTTCTTGCGGGCTACCGTTTTTAAGAATAATAATAATAATAACTCCGGTCTTGCACACGTGATCTCGCGTTGTTTCCTTGTCACATCTCGCGTGTGTTTGGTTGTGAAACGTAGTTTGCGTGCCAGACAGAGTTGTCGGCGATTCTTCGTATTGTACAGTCATGCAGTGTGAAACCTTCTGTCGCCGATCCATCATGCAGTATGAACACAACAGCGACTGAATGCTGGCCAAGATAGTCATGCAGTGTGAAAAGAACAGTGACCCGACTGCTTTGGAAATCGTGCAGTCTGAACTCGGCTTTAGCAACCACTCTATGCTGTGGTGGCATTGATTGTGTTTAGTTGTCACTGCGAGCGAAAACGTTTGACATGGAGCACGTTAAATGCACCTCCGGCGAATCACCCATTTTAAAAAACGCTGAACAGAGGAGAGTCTGCTGGCCAAAAGAGAACAATAAAATCGGAATCAACATTGGAGATTCTTAACTTTTTGGAGATTAGATCGGGGCTATTTGAAATGTTGTAAAAGCGACCCAGATGTGGCGTTTTTATTTAACAGGTGACTTTTATTTAAAAGATAACCATACAGTAAAAAGATCCACATTAATCCGCACAGTCAGGCAGGACTGAAGCACAACCAAAACAATGTTCTTCCGCAAAATATCCTTTTTTAACCGCTGGAGGGACATAGTTACATAGTGTACCTTTTAAGTGGCAATACTATTTTACAATATTACTGTTTTTTTCAGTATTTTAAATTAAATAAACGCAGCCTTGGTGAGCATAAAAGAGTTTTTAAAAACATTAAAAAACATACCGACCTCAAACTTTTGAAAAGAAGTGTATATAATATCATGAATTAGTAATTATCATTAAGATTTAGGGGAGTCAAGTGCCATGATATTTAATGGTGCTGATCCTACAATTTTGTTAAAATATATTGTTTTCTAAGAAATAATACTAAATACTATTCCAAACCTTTTTTCTTCATTATGATATGTCACACAGACATTGTTGACAATATGCATTTTTTAATGTATTTAAAAAGAAAATAGAATGGACAAAAAAAAAAAAAATGAACATAATGTTATTGACCAATGCTTTCAGTTATAAATAAAAGTGTATTGTAGCTCTTTTTGGCGCATTTTAACAAAGTTCTACAGGATTGTCTGGGCCTATCACTTAGGAGCCGGGATTGCTTGATATCGCCATGGTACACAGTTCAGACCGGGCCTGCAAGACTGGAAAGTGCTGTTGAACACACAGGAGATTAGCAGGAACATTCCCCTGTACACAAATGCAGACATGACAGATGCTTTTGTTGTGCACCTGATGCGGGGAGGGGTGTTCTGCAGGGCTGCTGCCTTTCCCAGCAACACACAACTACAACTGAACATCCCTGCCGCTAAATAATGTGACACACTTTCCCTCTCTCTGCAGTCTATTGCTGTTTCAGCACTGTTAGAAATCATGTCACTTCGTTCATCTCTCCCTGTCTTTTCCCTCTCATACCCACTCCCTTCCTCTCTCTCCACGAGCAGATGGATAAAAAGCGCCAGTATCACGGCTTCTTTTAGTTAAGCTGCAGAAACAGCATGATATTAATAAATTCAATATGAATAGAGAGTTAATGAAAGGAGCCTCTCCCCCTCCCCTCTCAGCTGTGTTTTCTGTCGTCTGAGGAGCCTGTAAGTAGCACCATTGAAAAGCAGGAGTCAGCAGAAACAGCCCCTGGATCGCAGATAGACTTTGACCTCTGCAGATTCCTCTGTGGCAGCTCACTTTGTCATTCTTCTGCAGCTTTTACCAATAAATACATCAACACCTGACACAATATGGGCACAAAAACACATTATTGTAATAAAATGACAATCAGTTAAATTCACTGTATATTGCTTGAAATTAATTCAGTTCATTAGGAGGGGGGAAACAACTGAGACTGTTTTCCTGAGCCCTGGGTTCTCTAGGGATGGGGTTTTCAAACTTTTTGCAACCACACAGATCCTCAAATATAAAGATCCACCTGCAAGGGAGCCCCAGGTAAAAAAAATAAAGTATACTTGAATGCACTAAAAATACTTAAATACAAGCAAGTACATTTGTAATACATTCTTATTTTTAAAATGGTAAAAGTTATACACTATAAATACACTAATTAAAGTATATTTCTACTTCTGTATACGTCAGTGCACTTGAAAAAGTATAATAAATACCACTAATACTTAAATAGATTTTTAGCGCATTGAAATAAAGTATACACTCTATTTAAGTACACTTAATAGAAATGCACTGTAGCGCTAACACTTAAATTGATTTCAAGTACACTGTAAAGAATTATTTTCCTGATTTGTTATCACAACAATTTTTTCTTTTGTCAAATTAACTAGTTAATGTGGTTCAGATAACATAATATTTTGAGTTTCTGTTAATTAAATCAGTCACCTTCATTGTATTAACTCAAAGTTTTAATTTCACTTAACTTAAAATTTTAAGGCAACCCGGTAACTTTTTACAGGGAAAACCAACAATTCTTTTTTAGATAAAATAAAACCAAATACACAGAAGTGTTTTGCAAAAGATTGCTATGAACGCTTTACATAAAAGTTTAGTGAATTTTTATATATATTATCACTGTTCTATTTTAATGGATATTTCATGAAAAATATGGTAGAAATGTATACATTTGAAATGAATTATTTATTGTATATGTGGGCAATACATTATAAATACATTTCTATTCTATAGCCTATTTTCTACACTTTCTATGAGTATATTTAAAAATGTATAAGATGGGTTCAAGAACTAATACATTTTTTAATACAGAGATAGTATGTTAAAAGCACATCTTAGTTCAAATTCATGGTGTCTCAAAATAGCACAGTTGAGTACACTTAGATGGTCTTAAGATTATCTTAAGAAGTACTAAAAAATAATTTTTAGTATATTAAGTACAAAATTAGTGTGTGAAAATATTGATCTTTAAGTACATTAAGTGTATTAAGTGTACTGAAATAAAGTGTATTTTAGTGCACTTTTTTTTCACCTGGGCCCACTTCCCATAATATATAGACAGCTATATATCCATGTATAAAGAGCCTTAAAAAGATTAAGTGACGTAGTTTAAAGGCAACATGTTTCCAAAATTATTTTGTCTTTCATTTTGTCATTGTTCTAAAGGTAAAGTGAATCATTAAAAAATAAATATATATATTTGGAAAATATTTTAAGATAATATATCATTTTTTCTATAATAAATACTGTATATTGCATATTTACTGTAAATTGCAATAGTGTATATTGTATTTTTTTGTAGACACCATGATACATCATTCAAAATATTTGAGAAAGCAAGATAATTTTTTTAAATTGTTTTAATATTTTTACTTTTATTCTCCAAGGATGCATTAAATTGATCAAAAGTGACAGTAAAGTATAATCAAATAAATGCTGTTCTATTCATCAAATAATGAATACTGATAATAATAAGAAGCATTATTAATAACTGAGTACCAATAATAATTGATAATAACTGAGCACCAAATTAGACTTCTTTCAAAAGCATTAAAAAATTCTACCAACCCCAAACTTCTGAATGATAGTGTAGTACATGTATACTGCCAAACAGCCGTTGTGTTAATATTAATTTAAAAAGTTGTCACCTTTTACACTTAAAGTAAGACATATTCCTCTGAGCTCCATCAACAGTTAGGCAGATCCCCCAAAGATTGAAATCCTAGAATTGCCCTCGCATTCAGTCAAATCTGCGGTGCACCTGACTGACATGATATAAAGTTAAGGCACTGAAAGATGTCAAATAAAATAGATTAAAATAGCACAACCTCAAATTTAGATTTTTCTCTTTTTTTGACATTTTGACAACTGTCTCTCGGGGGGCTAAGAACAGATACGCATCAAGCTTTCTGTGGAATCCAGAAATAACACCCGTGAGCGTCACCTCAGCAAGCCTGCAAAAGTCCAAACATGCTGAGACGTCCACAACGAACAAGACACTGAGAAATCAGCCACCCACACAATTTGGCCCTGCTTTCCCCTCGCTCGTCTCAAAGGACAGAATCAATGACAAATGAAAACCACTGTCCTCTCTTAAATCAAAGCATGCACACGCTGCAGTTTCACCTTGTGTCTGGGTATAGGGGCTGCCAATTAGACATGAAACAGTGGGTAGCGGCGTCCTTGCCAGGTTATCCTCAAGGACAGGCATCAGAGAGGCAGGCCTGCCAGGAGGAGGGGGGTGACCGGGGTCCGTGCTCGGATGCTGCCACAGAGGACATGGCTACAGGTTGGCCATCTGACCACAATTCGTACAGTATTTTGACATGAGATGCTGAATGATTATGTAGCCATTTACACAAGCAATATAATGGGAAACCCCCAACATCCAGCTAAAAATTATCAGAATTTTAACTGTAAAAGACAAAAAATATCCTACAGTAAAAACCTGTTAATACTTCACAGTTCACTGCAGAGAAAATCTGTAATAGATCTTTGAAAGTGAAAAAGAACAATTTTATCATTTACAGTGAAAATAAATAAATTAATTAATTGACATCCCCAGACTTCTCTGTATGAGAGTTCTGATGGTCACATTTACTGTTTTTTTCAATGAAATAACTGTTTATTCTAATCAGTTATGTAGCTACATGAGTGTTTTTTGATTCATCTCATGTTGTTAAATGAATGTTTATGGCATTATTTTAGTGTAATGTGTGTTATCATGATAATGTTTTGTGTTTGTGTTTATGACACTGTGTGTACCTTAGGTCTGTAGTTATATTTACCTCAGCTTGAAAAGCTAATTGTGAATGAACTAACATTATTTCAAGGTACACTATGTAACATTTTTGTTCAAAATTAAATAGTAAATAATGAGTCAATGCATCATCAGTAGTTATCCAAATTCAAAATGTGTTTTGTCTTATTGATTCACTTATATTTTAGACCTAGCGGGATGGTTTTTACAGGAAATTGCGTACATAAAGTCACTCGCCTGTATAGACCTTGGCTGCGTCCGAAAACCTAGGTAGCTGTCTTGCTGCCTCGCTGTCTTATAAGAGAATGACTTGTATGGCAGCGTTTGTGCATGAAGGCACCTCACGAAACTGATTTCGGACAGACTTCTGAGGCAGCGTAACAGTTTAATGATCTACAGCAATATAGCGCAAGCTTTGGTGAGAACTAAACAAATATTTAATTATTACAGTAGTAATTTCACGATAGAAATTATATCAAAATTGAAATATGTTGGTCAAAATCGTACATTTATACACAAACTGAGCAGCGGACGCCATCTTTATTTTTCTAGCTCAACTGTCACAGAATGGAAAGCACAGGATTGTGGGATATCAAAGGCAGCTAAGGTACATCTGCTTCCTCAAAAATCGATCTGAGCAAGGTATCTCACGAGACAGGAAGTGAAGCTAACATTGGATTCGGACGTGCCTTGATGCCTTATTGAAATGTGTCCTCAGAAGGCAGCATTTTCCAGTTTTCGGACGCAGCCCTTATATACCACAGAAACAAGCGCGCCGCCATCTTTATAATTGTCTTTGAACTTCCGTTTTGTGGTAGCTCTGTACATTTCTATGGCATCGCTGTCAAAGAATAATTAGTTAGTTAAGTGGAGTTAATGAAAGTTATCATGAGCATTGTTATGTTTAAAGCAGATGTCTTAACAAATGTCAGTAGGTCGGGAAGATTTTAAAACAAGCAGTTCATTCATAAATGTAATAGAGGGTATGCGTCGACGTCACTTTCCCGCCGAAAGCGCGCTCCCTCAGCTGGACTGAGTGGCAAAAGAACCTGCTGCGTGACTGGATATAATAGGGGAAACTGCGAAAAAGCGACTAAAACTAACGCATTACACTAAAGTTTGGAATTGAATGTGCTCCTTACAACTTGTCAAATAAACCTAATCCATGGATATTGACATGCAGCCAGGACTCCTGTTTCCTGACATTTATATGTGCCTGATTTCGACGCCGGGGAAACACATGAAGCAAATCTGCCTGTGGATATTTTATATAACTACAATATAGGTAGGTTTAAATCCACGTAATCACTTATATCAATATCGTCCTATTGTCCAGCCCTAAAACGTATATAGTTTTATTATATATTTTTTCAGTGTTGTTTATTTAAAAACACCCAATTATGCAGAATATAAGATCGAATTTAATTGATGAGTTGTCAACATAATATCAATACAATATATACGGTATGATTTTACCTCAGAATTCAACATTTTGACACAAAGTGATAACTGCAAATCCATGTTTCTCTGCCTGGAGTCCAGCTGTTTCTGTGAATTGCAGTGATCCATTTGCTTTTATTCTGTTGCTTTCTGTATTTTTTAAAATATATACCTGAGGTTTTGTGTCAAAGAAATTTGTACAGTCAATCACAAAGCGCTTTCCCGTTTTGAATGTGTTCTGTGTTTTTTTCGTGACATTCACGCTGAAAGCCAGTGCTGCCGCTCAGTCTTTTGCCTCTCAGTGGACGTGACCCGGGTGTGTCTCATACGTCCTGAAAAGTGAAGCCGCGGGCTCTTTGATCGCCCCCTGGTGGCTGGATGCAGTACAAGTCATAAACCCGCCCTCTCAATGCAAACTAATGGCATTTGTCAAAATAACAAAAAATTAATTACACATACAATAAAACTTTCCGAAAGATGATTTTGGTCATTTAAGGTAGTTGTTATCATGCTGATATATATTCAATAGTTCATTTTTGTGATCAGTTTGATTTTTGCAAGCAATTTGGTGCTATAGAAACGGGGCGTGTCGTCAGGATTTACAGTTGATTGACATCTTGTCTGAGGACTGTCGGAGCTTTGAGGGGAGGTTGAAGATGAATAAATAACTATTATTTTTCGATTTCTGTGTTATTTCTCACTAACAAAAGTTGTTGTTCAGCAGTAAACTGTACTAACCGACCTATACAGATCTGACGGATCACTGAGTTTTTTTCGGTCACGTTAAATGTGGGCTTTATAAGCTAAATGTTATTAGCCAAGATAACACGGCTAATGTTAGCCATGACGGAAAAAGCAGGTGATCATAATCTGGCAGTTACTAATTATCTTTATGGGTATAAAATAATAATTATCAGGACAAAACTAATCCTACTCTAGTTAATTAAAGAGCACTGTCAAACGTTACAGCAATCGATCTGCTGTAGAGTTAGTTCAACTTTACCGGTTTCAAAAATATTATTGCTCTAGAAACAGAATATTTTTTTACAAGTATAATTTTAATTTGTGTATAATTTATTTATTTAAAATACATCAATTACGATATGTTGTTTTGACCTAGTTATGAGTAATTTAGTTTAAAACTGAACAATGTGCATTAATGAACATTCAAATAAATGTAAATTCCTTATTGCCAGATGTAATTAACATCGTTTAAGCCAAATGAAAAAGGGAGGAGGAAAAGAAAAATATAATAAACAATAGATAATAAAACAAATAGGTGATCTGATCTTGGTGACGCAGACGTCTGGGCGGAAGTTTGATACCGCGACTCCGCCTCCGCCTCCTGGTTTCACTGACGAGTCTTTCTGCGCATGCCCGGGTTCCAACATGTCAACGCCCATCATCGTCCGTTTTACCTTCAGTTCATTACAATGGAAGGAAGCGGCGTCGCGTCGTCCATCTTTTTTTACAGTCTATGACGTGACCGCAGTCACGGTCGACGGTGACGTCACTTGCATACCCTCTATAGGTGCGTTCACGCAGCCTCGTAATTCCTGTAGTTACAAGATTCTAGCTTGTAAAAAGCGTTCACGTCCTCGTAGAGCTTGTAATTACAGCTTGTAAGCTGGGAGTTTTCTGAAAGCTCACAGATGTACCACGTGGCCGCTGTACCTCCTGACCGCTGTAGATTAATTTAGGCGTTGATAGTGGTGCCATGGAAACGCATAATTCCCATTCCGAGGACGTGAACAGCTCCGAATATAACGTCACGTGTTGTCATCACTAAGAACCCGGTAAATACGAGGTGACGTGAACGCAGCATAAATCGCTGTGGAAATACAAACCGGAAGTCAAAAGACAACGAGCGCAACGCTGAAAAGGGGTGGGGCTACATAAGTAGAACGTTCCATTGCAACACCGGCGATCAGCAGCTGCCCTGAGTTTCCACCATTTTGGCGTGAAAGCGACTCGTCGGTCCACTAGTTTCTATGGCAATATCAGATGCTTTAAATTATAATTTGATGAAGTTGTTTATTGTTGCATAAAATGGAAATACTCAATAAAGCATACAGTCTAGCCGCAGAAGGTCAGATATTTTAACGCATCCGAAGCTCAAATCGGATCCGAAATTTCCGCATTCGCATATGATCGGAACTCCACGCAGCCCCCGTACTACTCTCCATTGGAAATGAATGACTTCCGGTCCAACGGCTGTCGTTTGTCGTGTGCAGTGGAAAGGCGGCTTAAGTGGCAAAAGACTGAAGGGGCTCGCACACTGAACGCGAAGCTCAGCGCTTCGCCACGTCTTTAAAATTCAAACGCATTGTTATGAGTTTACGCACACCCTCGGCGACATTCGCCGCCTGTCCGCGGCGCCCATCTACGACTCAGAAAAAAATATAAAACAATGCGTTCGAATTTGAAAGACGTGTCGCAGCGCGTCAGGTGTGCTAGCCCCTTAAGTTGAGCAGCAGCATTTTTGAGTGTGAATGTCGCGAAAAACACACAAAACACATCCAAAACGGGAAAGAGCTTGTGATTGACTGTACAAATAGCTTTGACACAAACCCTGAGGTATATATTTAAAAACTGCAGAAAGCAACAGAAAAAAGCAAATGGATCACTGCAATTCACAGAAACAGCTCGACTCCAGGCAGAGAAAACAGAATTTTAGTTATCATTTTGTGTCAAATTGTTGTATTTTGAGGTAAAATCATATAGTATTTGTGGCGAACAGGGCGGGCGAGAGCCGTGAGGGAACGGCGCGAGGCCGGTGACGCAAGTGATAACAAGCATCACCTGGGAGGCGCACCGGCCTTGATTCTCTCACGGAGGAGCTCCGGGAGCATAAAAGGAGGAGCGACGACCGTGGAGGACGAGAGAGGACCAGGCCTGGACTTTATTTTATGGTTTATTATGTTTGTGTGGCCGGCAGACGTCCGCGAGGGTCTGCCGGCATTACTTTCGTTTTGTTTGTTTATTTTATATTAAAGTTTTATTGAACGTTCGCCGGTTCCCGCCTCCTTCTTTCCCCAACTACTAACCATGTTACATTGGTGCCGAAACCCGGGAGGAAGGAGGGACATGCTGTCGGAGAGCTCTCGCTGCTGAGGGGGATCGCGGTGCTGCGGAGTTCGGGCAGCGCAGAAGTGAAGACCGCGAGAGGCTGCCCGAGGCGGTGGTGCTGGAGCCTTTTGAAAGGTGGGACGGAGACCTGGATGCCGTGCTCCTGGGACGAGGTGGGGTGGCTGCCGTCCTGGACCTGGAGGGAGCGGAGGAGTCGCCGCTGTCTGCCGTGGGCCGGAGCCTGCTGCCGTCCGCCATGAAGGGGAGGAGCAGGGGACGGGGACTCGCTGTCGGCTGCCCTCAGTCGGAGGAGCCATCGGATCGGGCCGTCCACCAAGCGTCCGGTGCCACCGCATGGCACCGCGAGAAAGAGCCTCTTGGCAGGCTGAGGACCGAGCGGCAGTGTGTCGGGGAACCGGACCAAGAATTTTTTTTTTGTTCTATTTTTTCCTCTCTCCCCTCTCTCGTCCTGTCGCTCCCCTTGCTTCCGTCTCCTTTCTCTCGTCTCGTCTGTCCTTACCCCCAGGTGCTGCGGCCGCCGAGACAGGCCCCGGGGGGGAGTAGAGCGCAGTCTCGGAGGTACCCCCCGGCCTGCGAGGGGCGATGGGGGTATGTGGCGAACAGGGCGGGCGAGAGCCGTGAGGGAACGGCGCGAGGCCGGTGACGCAAGTGATAACAAGCATCACCTGGGAGGCGCACCGGCCTTGATTCTCTCACGGAGGAGCTCCGGGAGCATAAAAGGAGGAGCGACGACCGTGGAGGACGAGAGAGGACCAGGCCTGGACTTTATTTTATGGTTTATTATGTTTGTGTGGCCGGCAGACGTCCGCGAGGGTCTGCCGGCATTACTTTCGTTTTGTTTGTTTATTTTATATTAAAGTTTTATTGAACGTTCGCCGGTGCCCGCCTCCTTCTTTCCCCAACTACTAACCGTGTTACAGTATTGTTATATATTAGTTTGACAACTAATCAATTAATTATTTTCCATCTTATATTCTGCATAATTGGGTGTTTTTCAATAAACAACACTAACAAAACTATACTATAAAACTATATATGTTTTAGGGCTGGACAATATGACGATATAACATTGATATAAGTGATTACGCGGATTTAAACCTAACGATATTTAGTTATATAAAATATTCACAGGCTGATTAGCTTTATGTGTCTCCCAGCTGTAGAAATCAGGCACATATAAATGTCAGCAACACGACTCCAGGCTACATGTCAATATCCATGGATTAGGTTTATTTGACAAGTTGTAAGGAACACATTCAGTTCCAATCTTTAGTGTAATTCGTTAGTTTTACTCGCGTTTTCGCAGTTTCCCCTGTTAAATCCAGTCATGCAGGTTCTTTTGCCACTCAGTCCAGCTGAGGGAGCGCGCTTTCGGCGGGAAAGAGGGTTCACTTTAGTTGGTTATGAATGGGAGACAGTGTTGCCAACTAATTTTCAGGGGAAGTTGCTTAAGGCAGATCGTTTTGTTGCTAAAAGTTGCTAAATGACATTGTGACGTAATTGCGCCATGACGTCATTACGTAATTGCAACGCAAAACTACATAGATATTTGAAATGCTAATTTAGATTTGTTTGTAAAATAAATACACACACACACACACAGCATTTTTAATATGAATACAAACAACATTTTTTCATGACCAGATTTATTTTTATTTTTAAATACAACATTGATATTGAACAGTTAAACACTTTTCGAACAATTATTATTTTATGTAAGCTATTTTCCTTTTAACCAGTTAAACTACACATGAACTGAACAATTAAAGCCCTGTGGTAGTAGTTAATATGCTACCTAAATGATCGTGCCTTTTTGTGTAGCCCCACCCCCACTCGTTGTCTTTTGTCTTCCGGTTTTTACAGCTATTTCCACAGCGATCTTAAAGGTGCTAAAGAGGATCTTTTCGTCGACTGAGAAACCAAAGACTGTTACTGAGTTTTTTAAATGAGCGCATGCATGAGAACAACCCCCCTCCTTCACAGCTCAGTTCAAGGGAACGCCTCCCAAAACTCCGCTGTGTCGTTTTAGTGGATTCATTATGTCGGACTCACGGCAGGTAACTCATAATCTGCAGTTGTTACTCCTGTCTCCTGACAAAAACATTGCATACGGTGCCTGTGGAGTTTGGAAAGTTACTGGAGCGCGCAGCCGCGCTCGTCTCTCACAAGGAACGTCATGGCAGTGATTGAAAAGCCAGAGGGCCAATCCATGCACGTCTCTCACAAGGAACGTCACGGCAGTGATTGACAAGCCAGAGGGCCAATCGTTTACGCGGTGATCGCTTAAACGATTGGCTGATGTTTTTAAGGCCCTACCTCGTGCACAGATGATGTATATTAATATTATTCCTTTCAGTGCACCTAATAAATGGTCTTTTATCAGTTAGTAAAGACAGTTTCAAGGTATATTGCAAAAATGTATAAAACAAAACATCCTCTTTAGCACCTTTAAGGAATTATGAATCAACCGCTCAGTCTATTTAGCTAGCTTGTACGTGTGCTGTTTTGATTAGAGTCACTTTCCAAAAGTTGCCAAATAAATGTTAAAAATGGCTAAATTTGTTGCTAGGTTTTTTTTGGAAAAAAAGTTGCTAGTGTAGTCTGAAAAGTTGATAAATCTAGCAACAAAATTGCTAAATTGGGAACACTGATGGGAGAAACTGCAACGCGCAATATGACGGAATACGTCCCGCCTTCTAAGTAAAAGAGCCAATCGCTGATTGATAAAGTCACTGCGTCACAGCAGCTGCAGTTAGAGGCTCCGGTTCCCATAAACCTGAGACTGGCGCATAAGACTGCACATGTGCATTGGCTGATGTAGCCTGAATATTTAAACATAACAAACAACATTTATGAGACGGTTCATGTCAGATTTTGTTGCTGATTTGAAATATGTAATTTATTTTGGAGTTCGCCAAGCAGTTTTTGATATTTCAGGATTCCCTCATTCAAATATAGGCTGCCCGGAGGCGTTGCAAATATGGCCGCTGAGTGGACAGACTTTCATTGAAAGAGACTTTGGTTGAGCGCGCAAAATCTTCAACCTCCAGGGAAAAAACGCAGATGAGAGTCGGTTGGCAAAAAGAGAACGCATGTAATAAAATGATAATCAACAGGGGCTTGGCTTTTCGGAGATGTCGAGAACTGAGGGATTTGAAATGTAAAAGCGGCGCGGAGATGGCGTTTTTATTACTCAACAGGTGAGTAAAGTATAAAACAGTATACAGTATAGTAACAGATAAATTGCCATATGTAGCTCTGTGTCTAGTTAATATTATGATTGTTGTAGTAGCGCTGTTTTATGAGCAGTAGGTTAGCTGTCTCTCGGAAAGCACCATATTCATCCGCACGCTGCGCAGAGCCGAAGCACAACCAAAGTAAAATGCACGCAGATTTGTTTTTTAACCACTAGAGGGCCATAGTGTACATTTCAGTTAATGAAATACGTGTTTGTTTGTTTACTGTAAAATTAAGTCCAATCTGTAGATCTTAAAATGATGCTATAGGCCTATTTTTATGATAAAGTTCTGGCAACAACAGCTGCAGTTTTTGTTTTTACAGTAAATTGTACTTTTTTTTTTTTTTTACTTTTTTTTTTTTTTTTTTTTACATTAAATTGGTGTAGAAGTAGCTATTTGGCACTTAATGTAAAACAGACAGTTACATTACAACGGGACATTTTACCAGTGTTTATGTGCAGGTGATGGTGTGCGTGTGACAGTCTGGCTCTTATCTGAAAGGCCAGTGGTCACACACGTACTCGCTGAAACACTTCTTGTGCACCAGGCCACAAGAAAGAGTGAAACTGCAATAGCAAATGTCTCAGTTTAACGGGTGTTAACACAAAGAGCTATTAAGAGCGACAACTGTGCGATAAACACTCATGATAAATTGTAATATGCTCTGTGGAGGATATGGCAAGGATGTGCAATCTGACGCTGTTTGTGCGTGTGTGTGTGTGTGTGTAAAATTGAAAACGGTTGGAATCAATATGGGTATTATAGCATTAGCCATGGAGAGATATACCATAAACTGTTTCAACATGCACCCATGGCAAAGCAATTTACACACCTGCTCAGTGCTTATGAATAATGCATACTCATATCAGTGCTGCAGCAGAGCCGTGTACTGTAAGCTGCTTTAATAACTGTATGAGTAAAGTCACCTTTGATACTAATTCATAGATGTATGGAAGTGTGTGTGTGTGTGTGTGTCTTATCTGAGTTCATCTTTATGATATTTCTTGGACTTTTTATTGTATGGACTTTACCTCCTAATATAATAATCATACTCATTTATTATTTCAACAAGATCATAAAATCTATTATAATAATTTGTATTATTAATTATAATATTGTAAACATTTTAATAATTTATATTTATCATTCTTAATAATTATTAATAATGAAATACTATTATTAATACATTAATATTTTTATTAATAATAAGTAAATATTAAAGTATTAATTATTTATCATTATAATTATATAATGATAAATAATTATATAAAATGTATATAAGTAATATAAATATTACTATTAATAATAGACTATTGTTATTAATAAATTAATATTTACAATAATGACAACAATAACAATATTATTGCAAAAACATTTTATTATAAATAATAAATATAAATAGATATTGTAAAAAACAATGCCTAATAATATACATTTTAAATATTTAGCATTTACTATTACACGTCTGTCCTTTCAACATTTCTTCCTTTTATTTTTGGGTTACTTATAAAACTGTCATTCCCATTTGTATCATCGGGATGTTTATCATGTTTTGCTAGTTTCTTCAAATGCATTTCCACACAAAACATTCAACTCAAACTCGAGCTCTGTGAAAGTTGCGAGTCTGAGAGCCCTCAAGCAAAAACATTGTGTAATCAGTGTGTATGATTGGAACCACCAACAGTCTGCAAGAGTTTTGATGAACAATCGAACTGTTCAGTCTGTCTCTTGAACACTGATGCACTGCAAGTATCTGGATCTTGTTCAGACCATTAATGTGGGTCTGGTGATTTCAATCGCACAGACTGATTACATAACAATACTTTTGCTTAAGGGCTCTTCCACTCACACATTCCAGCATGAAAAGAAGCTTAGTGATATGGGAACAGCAGTCAACCCATATTTCAGCTATGGCCAGCACAATCACACACAGGTTTCCTTGAGAACTCTAACCTCTAATAACCGCTAAGCAAATGGCTTTAATATGTCTGGGATATGATGAAACACGTCCTCTCTGGGCAAAATTCATCTTCTCAGCATTTTTTTTCCCAGCTAGTTGGTACACAGAGGTTTAAAATGTCTTTTGCATGGTGGATCTGCATTGCACAACTCAATCATGTGAACCTCAACATTGCTTTGTTTAGTTTTTTCCATTTCTTGCAGAAAGGACATTGTTTCCTTAACATTATAGTGTATATATATATATATATATATATATATATATATATATATATATATATATATATATATATATATATGTGTGTGTATATATATATATATATATATATATATATATTCTGAAATCAGTGCAGTGTAAAATAAATTAATAGTTAATAATATAATTATATAATAATATAGTTAATAATTAATAATATTGAAAATAGGTGTCATTGTGAGAAATAAAGGAAACACAGTAACACTTTAAAATAAGGTCTAATTCGTTGTATTAACTTACATATCAATGTACGGTAACACTTTACAATAAGGTTCATTAGTTAAACATTAGTTAATGTATTAACTAACATGAGCTAACCATGAGCAATACATTTGTTACTGTATTTACTAATCTTTGTTAACATTAGTTAATGAAAATACAGTTGCTCATTGTATGATCATGTTAGTTCGCAGTGCATTAACTAATGTTAACAAGATTTTAATAATGTATTAGTAAATGTTGAAATTAACATTAACCATGATTATTAAATGCTGTAGAAGTGCAGTTCATTATTAGTTCGTAAACTAATGTAGTTAACTAATGAACCTTATTGTAAAGTGTTACCCAATGCGCAATACATTTTTAATAAGTTAATAAAAATAAAGTTGTTCATTGTTTTAGTTCACAGTGCATTAAATAATGTTAACAAATACAACTTTTGATTTTATTAATGTATGAGTAAATGTTGAAATAAACATTAACTAAGATTACTAAATGTTGTAGAAGTGTTGTTCATTCTTAATTCATGTTAACTAGTTAACTAATGAAACCTTATTGTAAAGTGTTACCGGAAACACTTTACAATTGTTTCGTTTGTTAACATGAACTATCAATGGACACTTCATCTACAACATTTATTAATCTTAATATCAACATTTACAAATACATTTTAAGATAATATGCTGTATCTGTCAACATTAGTGCACTTTGACCTAACATGCATGAACATTTTTATTAACTAACATTAAATGCTGTTTATAATTGCTCTTAGATCGCAGAATTCTAAATGCTCTTTGTTAGTTAACGTTAGCTAACGCATTAATTAATGCTAACAAATGAGACTCTATTGTAAAGTGGGTAGCACTTTATTTTACAGTCCTGTTCCCCATGTACATATTATGTACTTATTATAGTAATTACTGTGTAATAACTAGGTAGTTACCTTGAACCTACCCCTATAACTACAGTTACCTTATAACTGTAAACCCTAACGCTCAAAATACTTAATTGGTTTGAGTAGGACAAACTTAAATTGTATAAATTAGTTCAGTTAAATTAACTGTTATGAGTATTTAGAACTTTCTTTTTCTTTTGAGTTCACCGCACTGATATATTTTAAGTAAACAGAACTGTTTCATTGTTTTGAGTTGTATGAACTAATTTCTTTTAATTTAGACAAGTTGAACTGAAACTGGGCTAGGATTTCTATTTCCCAGCATGCTTTGGCCATGGCACTCGAAAGGGAGAGTAAATGCTAAAATTAAGTGTTAAATAGGCTAATGTTTTTTGTGCAAGATTAAGGGAGATTTAGTAGTGATTAATGTTTTGTTATGCTAATTTAGAAGAGTTCTGTTGATGTGGGTTTTCAGAGAGTTACTATCATGGTGACAAGTGGTGCACGCGACTTGGTTTACAAACAGCAGGTACATGTTTTAAGATGCTGTACTCATTCAGTAAGTGCTATACCATGCTATTGTTAACATGTTAGACAATTAGCAAGTTGGCATTTTTTGAATTATCTTATTTTGGAATTTTCTTCACTGTAAAAAGTGAAGTAAATAACTCATTTGATTTGCAAGAACTCAAAATAAAAAAGTTAATTAACTAAATGTTTTATGTTCATTCCTATTAAAATGTATGAGTTAGCTAACTCAGTACTTAAAGTTAGGAGCAATTAACACACATAAGTATTACTAACTCAAAACTTGGTAGTTCTGCTTAATTGAAATTGGGAACATCATAACTCAAAAAATTTGATGTAACTGATTATCTCAATTTTTTTGAGTTAGCCCAACTTATTCGGGTTTATAGGTAAGTACACTAAAACCGTGTTTCCACCAAATCCCCCCCTCAAGACTTATTGCTAGCTGCGTTTCCATAGCGGTCTAAAGTACTGTGAAGATAGTCTGGTGACGTAGGACTGTGCATGACTTTCCAGTTCCCGCTGGATATTGTCCTCCGCATACATGCTTAATAAAGCCTGAACCTCGTCGTCCGTCCATCAGTCGTATTTTTTAAACTTCATTGTTGATTCGAATAGCAAACATCTCTTACTGCCAAGGGCGTAATTTCCACTGGGGACAGGGGGGACATGTCCCCCCCGCTTTTCAAAATCCCGTTTGTGTCCCCCCCACTTTCAAATTAATTTATGATTTTTTTAACCGAACGCCGTCATGGAGGAGCAGAACACAGAGCCTGTCTGTGTCGATGCGCGCGTTCGCGTCCAAGAACGTTGCGTGCACACTCTAAAAATAGCTCAGTGAAGGTTCTAATGAGCAGGTATTTTATACGGCAAAAGTGGGAGTAATGGAGCTAAAGAAATAGACTAGCCCCAATTAAGTTTTCGTGCACTATATTCAAAGTCATCTGAAGCCATTCCATAGCTTCATGTGAGGGACAGAAGAATATGTACATCGTTAACTTTTAAGTTCACGGAAACTCTTCTTCCCTCCGCTGCAGCTGTCAATCATTCTCTGTTCAGCACTCAAACAGCGTCGCGTTCAGTAAAGACAGTCAGCACGGTAAAACTATTCCGATTATAATACTTGATATGTAGCCTAGATAAAGGGCTGTGGATTGGCATAAACTAACTTGATCTTGCTGGAGTTTAATGCTGTTTCTAAACGATGTCATGACTTAGATGCAGATGTACACAGGGATTCTCTTTGTGCCAAACATTTATAATGCTCAGCGAAACTGCGCGCTCTGACTCGGCATTGTTTCAAGCGGTTTTTACTGCTGTTTTGAAGCGTTTCATATTATTATGGTTTTGCACACTGAAAGATTATTAATAGCATATTTTTTTCTGTCGTATCTTGTTGCCCCATTATAAAGCTGCACAATACATTTAAAAATAAATGTCTTTTAATCTTACATTAATATAAATACATATAATTCTATACATAGCTATACATATAAATCTAATCTATTTTTTTCTTCATTTTATAAGAATTCAAATAGTAATTTTAAACTTTTTGTTAACATTTGGATTTTATAAAATTACTGTGCAAAGTTTACTGCTGAATTATATACTTACCTAGTTTATTTATTTATTTATTGTTCAGCTTATGATTATATATTTTTATTCATTTGTTGTTTTCTGGATTGTCAAAGAGTGACCACTAGTTGCACAAATACAGATGTATGGATACAGGCCCCTGCTAATAAATTAATTCAACAAAGGTAACCTCTTTTGCTACATATTTTTAATGGTTTAAATGTGTACTCTACATGTTTGACCACTTATGAACTATCATTTAGCCTACTATATGTTGTGTATGTGACCAATGTGCCATACCATCACCAATAAATAGATACTATTAGAGCACAAAATTGTTTACAAGAGAACAAATTTCTTCATTGATCTAGTCACTTAATTTTGCTCTCAGAATGCACCAGATTTATGCATTTAAATTTAAAATGTACAAAGCTTTCCTACAGGGGGGCATGTGAACAATTGTAATGGGATGATCAGGTTCAGATATCTAAATCAGAGAATATCATTGGGCGTTTGGCGGGTGGATGATTTATTTTTAACAGTGGATTCAGGTAAAACCCAATGCACAGACTTTTTCTTTGTTCAATTTGGATACTGAACATGGGTTGGAGCTCTTTATTTTGAACTCTCAAAGTTCACCAGATTAATGAGTTTATCTTTAAAATGTACAAAATTTTCTTCCGGGGGGGCATGCCCCCGGACCCCCCTAGAGGGTGTGTGTCTCCCCCACTTTTCAAACCAAAGTTACACCCTTGCTTACTGCACTACAACAGACTTTAAAAAAAACGATGGTTGAAATAAAATGCTGCATGGAGTCAACCAATCAAAATTCTGCATGAATTCAACCAACTGACATATTCAACATCCAAGTCCCACCCCCAAAAGTTCCAGAACTTTGAAAAAGTTCTACCTAGCAAGCAGGTACTTTCAGAGGGGGAATTTTTTACCTGGTACTTAATTTAGATCCTGCGGTCGAAACACACTGAGTAGCTACCACCCCAAAGTTCTTAGTTCCTGCGGTGTAATTTAAGTGCACTGTAAATTAAAGTGTGTTATCGAAATAAAATCATATTGTAATATATAAAATTTCAATTGTGAGAAATAAAGCCTTTTTTTTTTTTTTGATGTGAAAACGGGTTTGACAATGAATATACAGCTGTCATTTAATTGCAATAAATTGCAGAACATTGTAAAACAAATACTGTGAAAGTACAGCAAATTTTTATTCAAATACAGCAAAATTATTACAATGACCTGTCTTTTAAAATGCCACAAAGTCACTTTTTCCACATTCTGATTCCGTTGTTGTGATCCTCTTTTCTCTTTTCCTTTATGGCTACAGGAAGCCGGCTTAGTGCTGGGTGTCTGAGTGAGTTTGCCAGGCTTTCTATGGGAGAAATACATAATTAATGAAGAGTGTGCTATTTCTCTGAACACACAGGGAATCACTCCTTTCAACTTTGTCTCAGACCCCCACCAGGCAGCGTCTGCAGGGTTCTCATGACACACAAACACACACACAGACACACAGAAGCACGACCCCCCGGTGCCCTCTCCCCCCGTCTCATGCTGAACAGACACAAAGGGAGCAACTCTCTCTCACTGCCTCCTTTTCAATATCTTCCATTCTCTCACCTTCTCCCTCCTTTTCTCTCTCTTGCCCATATTTCTTCTCCTATCGAACTCTAAAGTCTTACTCTCTCCTGTGTGCAGTGGCGGCATGCTGAGGCTAAATTAATTTGGTGGTGCTGCTTTCTTTCTTTATTTTCTTTTGTTGCTTTTCAACTTTGTGATTAGTCCATAGCCCCAGATTCATGCTAGACTTGGCAATTCCGTTTGGCAGACAGTGATCTTATCCTGCAGTCAAATATTGTAAGTACATGCTCCCAGTGGGAATCTGTGCCAGGAAAGAGAGAGAGAGAGAGACTAAACGAGCAAAAACTCTCATAAGATAAAAAGCGAAAAACACTACAGAAAAATATTTCTCTGATGTACAGGGGTCCATTAAAAACTCTGAACAAACTAGCTTCTTCTTTCTAATTTGTTTCTTTACAGCTGGAATGAACATTGTGTTATACTAATGTGAAAATGAAAGAATGGCAACTAGTAGCTGGGAATATATTATAAACTCCTTCAAAGTCTTTTATATGGTGTGCACAAATCCTTACATCTGACAGTAAGAGTAAAAGCTCTTTACTAGGAACTGACTCATTCCTAAAAGAACATAAAGGCATCTGAACTATACAGACAGTGAAATGACAAGAAACAAATGGGACGCAGTGCTGCACTTGTGCAGCTCGTAAATAAGGCATACAGCAGGCTGAATATACTGTATGTGCTGAGATTGGTTCTGTCACTTACCTTGAAAACAATGCAGGGCAAATGTGGGTTGATGGAGAAACCAGTGGATCTCTTCTTTCATGCTTAGGTCCACAGGAGAAATTTCAGTGTGAGGCTGCTTTAAATTTGGGATATAAGTGTAAATATAAAGTTATAAGATATATATGTAAAGTTATTTATTATTGAAATAAAATGGCTTTTAAACATACAATATGAATATTAAATTATTGATATTAAATATTATGTTTAATGACATTTTATTTATAAAACATATAAAATACAACAGTAATAATAATAAGTTTATCAATAAGTTTTATACATAAAATCTAATAACAATGATGTCAACAACAAAACAACAATAATATGAATTGTTATTATGATTGATTATGATGATGATGATGATGATGATGATTACTGTTAACTTCTTTAATGACTACCTAAATCTTGAAAGTGATTTATTATTGTGATTATCTGAAATGAAATCACCTTTAAACATTCAATTAAATTATTACTATTAAATATAAAATTTTAATTACTTTTATTTATAAAACTTACATAACTTACAAACTTAAATTTAATAATAATAATAAAATACAACAACAATAATAAAAAAAAAATTATCATTAAGGCTTATACACAACATCTTATAATAATAATAATAATAATAACAATCATCAACAAAAAATGACAATAATAATAATATTATATTTATTATTATAATTATGATAGGAATACATTAATAATTACATAATTTTTAACATTCAGTTTAAACATTACATTTTATGAAATAATAATGAAAATAAAATATTATTTTATAATAATATATAGAATATTGTATTTGTATTATTGCATTTTGTAAAAAAAAAAAAAAGTAATTCTTATTAAAATATATTTTATAATACTTAATAATAAATTATAAAGATATATGCATTAAAATTATATATATCATTTATTATTATATATGTGCACATTATGTTATTTTTATTATTATAAGAATAACACATGGAAGGGTATAGGCCTGGGTAAATATCAAGTTCTTCAAAAATACAGCATCCATTATCTACATATCTTTTGGCACATAACAAATTTCAAATTGGCATATCAAAGTCACTGGGGTGTGTTAAGTATCACTCCTCAAGTAAAAGCAGGTTTACCAGCCACTCAAGTTTGGTGAGATCATTTTCCCTGTCCTGCTTAAGGTTTAAAACTTGTAATATTTAATGACTGTCAAGATACCACAACATCAAACATTTCATCCATGAGAATGATTCTCTGTTTGATGCAGCTGTTAAAATAAACCTCTGCTGGAATATTGATCGATGTAAATCACTGTTCGTTCTAAGCAGCTCTCTAAAGATCTCTTCCGCAGTTACTCATTTAAAACCTTCTGTTCTGGTTCATCTAAGCAAATGTTTTAAAGTAGTGCATGACAAATCGTGGTACAAACATTACTGAAGTCATATTAGGTTGTTCTTTGGGTTCACCAGCCATCTGCTCAGAACGTTACACAGAAAAGGCATCAAAGAAGCTTTATGAATCATTCTCATGATTAAGAACTGTTAGCTTTGACTCTTTAGCTTGATTCTTAGAACTGTTGTGGCCTTGCAAATCATTGGCAACATTCTAGGGATTCTATTTATGTAATGTGTCCTCGATCTAATTCTCACAGTGTTAGCCGTTGGCCTGCCTGCCTGACTGTTTTTCTCTCTGTACTGTGTTTGAGGACATGTTTCCCTAATGCTGCCCGACCACTCGCAGCCAGAGAGTCTGGCACAGGAATGATTACCTGTCTGTATGATCAATTACCTGATTACTCTCTGGATACACACTCGTGGCATGTCTCTGGAGTCATGCTTGCACACACACACTCAACACACACGGTGTGGAGAGACTGAACGCCAGGGCACCCTTCTGACAGAAATGGGTTGTAAAAAGAGAGGACAGAGTGAGGGAGAAAAGAAAGAAAGAGAGCTCAAGGAGTTGGCTCTATTGTGGCTTGTGGCTGGAAAACACTGTTTTGTTTCTTGATTCAAAATAAGTCTCTCTCCTCTTTATGATACAAACTCATTGGTATAGGGATATAAGAACATTTAAAACTACCGACCACATTAAAGTGATAGTTCATCCAAAAATTAAAATTACCCCATAATTTACTCACCCTCAAGCCATCCTGGGTGTATATGACTTTCTTCTTTCAGCCAAACACAATCAGACTTATATTAAAATATCCTGGCTCGTCCAAGCTTTATAATGGGAGTGATTGGAGGGTGAGTTTTTGAAGCTCAAAAAAGTGCATCCATCCATCATAAACGTACTCCACGCGGCTCCGGGGGTTAATAATAAATTCCTACAGAAGTGAATCGATGCATTTGTGTAAGACAAATATCCTTATTTAAAACATAAAGTAAAATAACGAGCTTAAGGCGCTACAGCCATACGCATTCGTCGTATGTCCAAAAAGCGTTAACTTCCGTGACGTAGTACACAATGCCATGATGTTCGACACTACGCCATGACGTACTACACTATGTCCTAGTGTTGTCACTCACGATACCAAAATTTTGACTTTGATACGATACCCAACTTAAATATCATGATACCGATACTTAAACGATACTATGGCAAAAACCTAAAACAGCAGGAAAAGTAAATAAATAACATATGACAGAACTTCTTTCTTCACCAGTGTGCAGGCTGATAATTGTGGATGCCATGAAGTTAGCGTTAGACTTAATATCATTTTTTTAATTTTTATTGTTTTCATGCTCAATAAAATTGTAAATTATTTGCTGTTATGCTTTTTTTTATATATATATATACATTTAGGTGTTTTTGACAGTAAGATTATTGTAAAAATTATATTACTGTAAATAATTAGAGCAATGTTATTAAAGCATAAATTAGTTTAAAATAACTGTATATACCCTTCACATATTTATGTATTTTTAAATTAATTTTATTTTTGCAACCAGATATCATTTATTAAACTTAGACTCAATAATACACCTCTTTGCGGAGGTCTGCTTGCACAAGTAAAATAAATAAAAAACACTCATTTAATGTTTGAGAGCATAAACATAATGCTGGTATCACATTCACTAACCTGCCGCTCTTTAAATTCTTTGTTCAAATCGGGATATTTGACGGCAAGATGCTTTTGACTCCCTTCGCTTGCACTATTTTTTAACATCTTTTGCAGACGGGCTTTGTGGTATCCGTGGGCTTGATCTGTCTGTTTCGGCAATGTAAGTAAAATAATGCCATATTTCGCTTCGTGCATCTGCTTTCTCAACAATTAGTGGATGGTCTGCAAGAGCACCTGTATATGCAACCATAGGCTACCTCTCGTTTCATCACCATAAAAGCCGTTGCACAGCTGAGGGAATAAACGCACTCAATGTGCCTTAGAAGCAGCGCGCTGCACGCACACTGCCCCCTGCTGTCGCACATTAGGAAATACAGCTGGCACTCAAAGTACCGGTACTAATAAAATGAAGAACCGGACCGTTTTTAAAAGCAGGGTATCGCGATACCTTTCTAGTACCGGTATATCGTGCAACACTACTATGTCCTACGTTAGAACACATAGTACGTCATGTCATTAGGCTTGTTCGAGATGCATCGGTGCTGCGCAGACTGATCGGCGTATGACATCAAAGTACCGCAAGAGCGTTTGAAGAGCACGCGACTACTTATATTTTTGAATCGCTTTCGCGGTACTTTTAATGTCATACGCTGATCGGTCTGTTCTGTGCCGATGCATCTCAAACAAGCCTATTGTGTACTACATTGCAGAAGTGCCGGAAGCTTGTTATTTTACTTTATAAAGTTTTAAATATGGACATTTGTCTTACACAAATGCATCAATTCACTTCAGATGGCCTTTATTAACCCCCCGGAGCCACGATCGACGGATGCATTTTTTGGACTTCAATTTTTAATATAACTCTGTTTGGCTGAAAGAAGAAAGTCATATACTCCTAGGATGGCTTGAAGGTGAGTAAATTATGGGGTAATTTTCATTTTTGGGTGCACTAACCCTTTAAATCCAGTTACTTTTCCTAAGTTGATGTACCTATTGAAACAATTTGTTTTACTTGCTGTTTCAATAGAAAATACATAAACATAAGAAATTATTAACAACAACATTATTATTATTATTACTGTTGTTGTTGTAGTTATATTAATATAATTTAAATATTTTACATTTAAAAAGAGTCATCAATATTTTTGATCAGTTTGGTTTGTGGAAAACTGAATTATAAATAATGATTATTAAATTATTGAATTATTTAAAAAAAAATTATTAAATTATTATTGAATTTTAACAACAATAACAATTATTATTAAATATTATTATTGTTGTCATAATAACTATTGTTTTTGGTAAAATATTCTAAATATTTGTACAATTAAAAAGGGTCATCAATATTTTTTATCTGTTTGGTTCATAGAAGACTGAATTTTAAATAATGATTATTAAATTATTCAATAATTAAATTATTGCATTTTTATAATTTTATGAATAAAAAGGTCAACATATTTTATATCAGACTGTTTTAATCAGACAGTTATACTGAAAAGCATTGTGCAATTATCTCATTGCTAACAATTAAATTAAGTGACAATTAAGCAAACTGCAGCAATATTCTGACCTTTTTTATCCACTTGATATTTGCTCTTCTCCAATATGAGTCTAAAAAATAAGATTTGTGATTCCCCCCCATATCCACTACAATGGACTGAAGCAATGAAGCAAAAAAAAAAATATATATATATATTTTCTTTTTTTTCTTTTTTTAAAAAGTGAATAGTCACTTTGAGGACAAATAAAATCATAATGATAATAAAAGGTAAAAAGTGGCCTTACTCCTCATCCTGTCTATAGTCGGTTAGCCATGCTAGTCATTTGTGATGCTTAAAGATCAGTCAGATTAAGTTAGGGGGGTCATATCTTCATTGTGATTTGTTGGTCAGGGACTAATCAGTGACCAGACATTACTCATTTTATAAAAAATTTTTTTTTTTTTTTTTTTTTTATTGCTTTAAACAAAAAAAAAAACAAAAACATGTGATTTCCATTCCAGTGGACCCAGGTGTTAACAGTGTCTGATGGCACCTGTAAAACTTGCACTGATTTGTAGCCAGTGACATTAGGAGTGAGACCAAGAACTATTTGTTGTAATAACCTCAGTTTGACCTTCTTGTATCATTTTTTTCAGATAAACGCACAGGTGCATGCGCATCAACAGACCCCTTGACTAGCAGCATGACAGTTTGCAGCAGCTGAAAGTAGGTTTACAGTTACAGAGGAACACGCTAACCTTCCTGAACCCTCGCACACACCGGCCCATCAAATCCCTTACAAGAGAAATACATTAGACACTCCTAAATCACACACTCACTGACATACACACATATACTGACTGGCAAACCCATATGACCACGACTAGAGTGTGATTATACAAGCTACTGCCCGGAGGGATTTATGGGTAAAGATGGTGCATCTGAGAGATGGAGAGATTACACAAGAGAGACAGCTGTCAAGTCATACATTTCCTCATTACTCACATCATCAGGTCTACAGGTGGAATTATTTCACACTAGAAAAATCCATTTAATCAAGATATCAAAATATTTTCAGACTGTGTTTACAAAAGAGGTTGGCAGTGAAAAGATATTCAGAAAGCACTATGACCAGAACGGTGAAAGATACTGTGAAGGAAATTGCTCACTTCAGGAGAGGAAAGTTATATATTTTACAAGGGAGAAAGAGAACTGGTCTTAGCACATTTTCTAAGCCAGTCTTGTAGAGCAATCACACATATTAGACTGAAGGAGACAGGGCTGACTGCACACACACACACACACACACACACGCTGCAGACTGTAAGTGTTCTGAAATGAGAAGTCTTCACGATGATATGGTTTAAATGAGATTATCTTCCCCACACAGCCATTGCACAAACCCAGGCTGAGGGAGAGCAGCTCTTAATGACAGCGAAGGCTTGATCTGGGGGGTTCTGGATTTCTATCCATGCTGATAGAGCCAAAGCAGATTCTTTTACATTCATAAGATTCATAAGCGTGATACTTCCATAGAGCTCATCTGCATTATCAGCAGGTGCTATAAAATGAAGGAAGACAGCAATGTTGTCATCAGTATGTTTGAATTATTCATGTGCAATTAAGCTGTGGCAAATATCATATCACAATGAGTTATTGCTCATTAAAGTGTGAGATAAAAATGCTCAAAATACATAAATAAATAACCTTAGTGAGTCATTTATTGTCTGACGTATAAGGCAGTTTGTCAGTCTAAAGATGTAGTTGAGCTTTTACATTAAGGTATTAAGATGTTCTGGGTCATCCCATGACTGTGA
The DNA here is from genome assembly GCF_024489055.1 of Chanodichthys erythropterus. Taxonomy (NCBI): domain Eukaryota; kingdom Metazoa; phylum Chordata; class Actinopteri; order Cypriniformes; family Xenocyprididae; genus Chanodichthys; species Chanodichthys erythropterus. The sequence continues at coordinate 44,455,343 of NC_090230.1, read as the reverse complement.
TTTGTGACTTATAAGAGAGACATTATATGCATGACGTCATGCACAGAGAGTAAAGCAAATCCCCTGCTACATTGTTGATCCCTTGTTATACAATATTATACACACTGCAATGTTTTCAATTACACTGTCTTTTTTCCATAGGCCTGTTCATTCACACATTTTAATTGAGTTAATTTGGCCTGTTTAGATGGGAAAAAGAGTTGTTTACTGATAATAAGTTACAATATTTAGGGCAATTTTAAATCCCATTCTAAATGTATTCTGCAGATCCTGCAACTTTTTGCATTAGAGATTAGAGATACAAGCATTAGAGATACAAATCCCACTACCTCTTATAAGAAGTATTAGAAGATTTATTTACTTATTTAATAATTATGCCCATTTAATTTGAAGTTTATTTAATAGTAAAAAATGACAATACTTTTTTAAATAAATGTTATTTTTTTACTTGTTTAAAATTAACGAAAGCGCACAAATTAGAGGGTTAGTTCATCCAAAAATTTTCTCATTAATTACTCACCCTCATGTCATTCCACACTGTAAGACCTTTGTTCATCTTCAGAATACAAATTAAGATATTTTTTATGAAATCCAAGAGTTTTTTTTATCCCCCAAATCAACATAATTACTGTCATTCAAGGTTCAGAAAGGTAGTAAAGATATCATTAAAATAGTCAACGTGATTAAAGTACTGAGTCGGCCTTATGATGTAGAACACGGAAGCGCTGAATGTAAACAGCATAGTGGAATGACTGGAGAGAGACGAATTTGTTGAATAATTGTTATTTTTATTTTGTTTTTGCACACAAAAAGTATTCTCATCGCTTCATAACATTAATGTTGAACAACATGGACTATTTTAACGATGTCTACCACTTTTCTAGACCTTGAATGATATTGGTAATTACATCTCTTTTAATGGGAAATAAAAAAAAAAGCTCTCAGATTTCTTCAAAAATATCTTAATTTGTGTTCTGGAGATGAACGAAGGGTTTGCAACGAGATGAAGGTGACAGAAATTAAATTTTTGGGTGAACTAACACTTTAAAGGTCCACTGAAGTGCCTTTGAAACGCACAGCTTTATTTATTGTGTTGACGTAATTTCCCATGAATCAGGAAAACATGGCGGGATATATCTAGAAGCTCCTCTCTTTTTTCAAAATTGCGTTTCAATAGCGTTTCGCCTAGATCACAGCTTGGCCAGAGCCATTAAAGGGGGGGGGCTTATTTACACTGTTAAAGAGTTGCATTTTCATGCTAAACATGGCCAAAGTTTCAAAACATGAGTTGGACGTACAGTATGACGGAGTATTTCTGTGCCAAAAATACAACTTCCGGTGGTGGACAAGTCTTGCCTTTTTTTTTTTTTTTTTGAGTATGGCCTGTATCACATCATAAAGGGTGGAATTCCTTGTATAGGCACTTCTCCCTGATAAGCGTGCACAGACATACCACCCAGAGCAAGAGCAAAGGCACACCCATCAACGCGGTTCGTTCAGGTTACGGAAACCGAGAGATTTTTAAACTATGGCTGTGTCCCAATTTAGGGGCTGCACCCTTTCGTAGGCTGCATACATCATCAAGGCAGTCTCATTTAAGTAAAATAAGATTAGATTGCAACGTAAGAAAGAAATTACAGTATTTTACACCTCACAATGAATATCAGTCAATTTTATTAGGGTTACTTTTCTTAAATAAGACATCCTTGATGATGTATGCAGCCTTCAAATGCGACCTCCGGAGGACGCAGCCTCCGAAATGAGACGCAGCTCCAGTCACCAAAGGAGTGTGTTTTTGGTTGTGAGGGAAAGATTACCTTTTTCAGCTTCCCAAAGAACCCAGCGTCAAGGGGACAGAGGATGAAGTTTGTTTTTCCGGGGGAACAGCAAAGTTGCACATGTATGTTTGTTTGTTCCTGGGATTTCGGTGATGAATACTTTATAACGAGTCCCAGTTCTGCGCTGGATTTACAGGTCACGGGCGGTGAGTAAAGCTGCATCAGATGTCTGTGTTTTGTTGCAATCGGCACGCAAGTGCATAAAATGTAAACAACACGAACGTTTTTGTTCCCCTTTTATTTATAATGATGTCGCAGCTTGCAAAGACGATCTCTACGCAAAAGGATCTCGCTTTTTCCGGAGAGACTCGGTACAGCGCATCTATCTTTTATAAATATGATACAACTAAACACTTTTCAGAGATATGAAGGATGCAATACTACTCTATAGGTATTCAAGATTAACATGAGATTGATAGAAACTGTGTGTGATCACCTACCCATCATCTCTCCCCCACCCAAGCTTGTAAAACCCAATTTTCCTCATAATCTCTAACCATTTCTCCTCCATATTGCTTTAAAATATAGCATTGTTTGTAGAAATCAAATGTGTCCGAACGTTTTGTGGTCTGCGATGACTTGCGCGTATGATCTGCTCTCGTGTCTCTTTCTGGACCACTGCTGACTGTGCTCGCGCTGCGGTGGTTCACGTGACACTAAAGGCTGATTTATACTTCTGCGTCGGACCTACGTCGGAGCCTCTGCGCCGTAGGCTATGCATCTGTTTTCATTTATACTTCTGTGTCGTTGTCCGCGTCGACGTGCATGCAGACCACTAGGAGGCAGTGTCCGCGTTCATGTTGAGGATCAAGGCAAAAGCCGAAGAAGAAGCAACTTGTCATGTACGTTGTCAGAGAATCTTACAAACAGAAGCGGCAGAGAAGCGGCAAATAGGTAATGACTTTTGAGTGTTTTTTCATTCTTATGCTAGGTGAGAGTGCTCGCTCTTCTCCGAGTGCTCCGCGCCAGTTTTCTGACCGGAGGGAGGGGTTCTAGCAGACCAATCACAGCGTTTGCGGTCCACGTAGAATTGACGTGTTGTTACATTTTTGAAGAGGTGCACGCCAGGCTACGTCGTATGCTACGCGTGCTACGCACAGCCTACGCCGTAGCAATGGCATACACTCGACGCAAAGTATAAATCAGCCTTAACACAAAAACGAACTTCATTTGCGTCAATTGAAAGCATATTCACACTGTCTGAATTGTTCTCTATCCTCTATATAGCGCACTCTGTGCCATTCACCATATAGAAATTAATACAAACAAATGACTATTTCAGCTGCAGGCAGCTTCAGCTTCTGTTTATAGTGTAGGAGGGGGCGGGACTTCAGATTCTAGAGAGCATTTGATTGGACAGAAGATTTGATGAGAAGCTGAAGTCCGTGGTGATGTCATGAAAATCCATGATCCAATTTTGTCATTGTTTTGGAAAACAACAGCTTATTCATAACCTTAAGGCTAACATATTAATACTAAAAGCTAAAAAACTCTTTTTGATTTCAGGGGGACTTAAAGGGTTAGTGACAGGCACAAAAGAATCAAATGTCATAAAATGAATAGAAAATAAAATAGCTCATATACTGTTTTATCTGTCTTAAGTCTGACAATAATTATTTTCTGAAGGTTAAGTGCCTCCTGAAAAATGACTTTCACATTTTCTAAGCATTTCAAGTCCTATATTTGTATCCTATTCATGGAAAGTGCCTGTTAGTCCAACATATGACTTCTAATTCCAGACATGAGAATGTTCATATTTCGTGTTGGAATGTTGGATCTGTGTTGCCACAATCCAAAGGTCAAGCAGCAGCTGTGACATGCTGCCCGCTTCTTTTTCATCAAAGAATCCTTCTGGAGGGAAGTCAGTCAATAGCAGGCAATAGGAGTCGACCTTGTACAGTCGGCCCAGCATGTGTGATATATGCTAATGTATGTACATTTAAACTACAGGAAGCTGACATTAATTAACGCATAATGATGTGCACACAAAGGTGCTTTGCTGTACTGTGTATCTCTGAAAGATGTGTTGACGACCCACTGTAAAATAATTGAAAGTCTAGGCTTAATAACTGCAGTGTGAAGGTGGAGCCATTGACCAAGCACTCAAGAGTAATGGCTGTATAAGAGAAGGTCCCTGAGGACAAAAAAGACAGGCATTGAGACATCTGTCCACATATCTCAAGGACAAACAGTCTGTGCCAACATACATGTCATGTACAACATACATTCTGTATTTTTGAATATATTTATATAAATTTCTATCCATCTGCTCATCTATCCATCCATCCATCCATCCATCCATAATCTACCTACAGTATATATATATATATATCCATCCATCCATTATCTATCTATCTACAGTATCCATCCATCCATTATCTATCTACAGTATCCATCCATCCATTATCTATCTATCTATCTACAGTATTCATCCATCCATTATCTATCTATCTACAGTACCCATCCATAATCCATCCATTTATCCATTATCTATCTACTCATCCATCCACCCATCCTCTGTCCGTCTGTCCATCCATCCATTATCTATCTACAGTATCCATCATCCATCCATCCATCCATCCATCCATTATCTATCTATCTACAGTATTTATCCATCCATCCATCATCTATCCATCCCGTCTGTCCATTTGTTCGTCTGTCCATCCATCCATCCATCCATCCATCCATCTATCCATCCATAATCTATCTACCATATCCATCCATTATCTATCTATCTATCTATCTATCTATCTATCTATCTGTCCGTCTGTCTGTCTGTCTGTCCGTCCGTCCGTCCGTCCGTCCGTCCGTCCGTCCGTCCGTCCTCCGTTTCTCAATTTGTCCGTCCATCCATCCATTGTCAATTTGTCAACATGTCCACACACATACTGTATATATGTATGTGTGTGTGTGCTACATTATATCTCTATAAAGTATATTTAGTGTATAATGTAAAATGCAAGTGGACTACTGTTATATAGCATTACAGTGATTATACAGGATTACAGTATAGTGAGCATTGTCTGATATACCTATTCTGTCTACAAACGTTTGAATGATTGAGGACATGGTTGTTCTCCCAACATTCGACTACCTTTTTGACCCACCTCAACCTTAAGGTAATGATATGACAAGAGATCCAAAATAGTGTCCCTTAGAAACTTACAATCTTGAACTCTTCCACTCTTTTGCCTCCGTACCCTTCCACCACACATCCTTACTCCTCTTCTTCCTGGTTGTTGACCCTGTTTGTTTCATTGTTCTTCCATTGTCAGAATTTTTAACTGTGTTGTGCTCTGTCTATATATGTTTTCCAAATTAAGCTTCATGAGATGCACCTCTGAGCTATTTAAGAGAACTGGTTGATCATTGGTTGAGCTAAAGCTTTACATTCCCCTTCATTAGTGAAATTCAAAATTCACCTCTGCAATTTATCAATTCATTTACAAAAAAAGTCTTATAGAAATGTATAGAAAATATGCTTGACAGTTTATAACAACTAGTTGAACCATTTTGAATTTAAAGGCTTACACTATGAGCTAATGTCTAGATTTTGAGGGGTTAGACTGATGTATTTTGATCAACGTGACATAAGCAATTGATAATGTGGGAAACAGTAGGCAGTTGTACATAATCAGTTGCATGAATGTACCAAAGCATTTGCAGTTTGTTCGAAAGAATGAGAAATCGCTTTTATGATGTGCACAAGTGACTAGATGATGTGGAGGTTGAACAAGTAGTTTTGAGAATATCAGTTGTGATCTGAGAAATGCACCAAAGCGACTGAGAAAAACTGTAATGCAAAATAACCATTTACGAACAATAACCATTGCTGTATAGTGAGACAAAAGTGGATGTTGGCTAAACATATTGACTAAAAGAGATCTGTCAATCAAATATGGAGATGACTGAGATGTATGTATGATATGGCAGATATGTGGCATTTATGTAAGCATGTTTTCATGCTGCTAAAAGCCATTTAGTGACCTCACTGAAGGGCGAATGCACATAATCTCCATTTCAGATGAGAGAAATCATCAATGTGAAAAGAGGGGTTGTCGGTAGGGGTCTGGCAAAATGTAACCACACACACAGAGAGAGACACACACCTGAGGGCAGGTGATCATCTTCCTCTCCATGAAGCACCACATCCACGAGAGATCAGGTTGTCATGGTAACTGACCTACAAGCTGATTAAGGGAGCTCTGATAGAGAGAGTGTGAGTGTACGGTGGTGAAAATGAGACATTACGCTCAGACAAAGAACGACATCAAACACGTCTTCTGCTTTTTTAAATGGCTGAAAATTGCTGCTGAATTTCAATCACAGATCATCAGTTCACACCTTGAGCGGCAAACCAGCAAACCTGATGAGATATTTAAGGGAAAGAAAATCATATTTAGCGTGTAACTGAAGGTCACAGTCACTTCAGCTGGACTGGTCTGACTATTTTCTGCCTGTGCCTCTTAGCTGAAAAGAGATTGTTAGTTTATATAGCCTACATCAATGAATTTTTTATTAGTTTTACAAAAAATTATGCATGTGGTCCAGTATATTTTGTCTTTACAGCCTGAATAAATAAACATTTAAAAAATTAAACAAAAAGATGCAGATGTTAACAATGTTAGAGTTTTAAAACCAGATTGTTTGAACAGAAAAAATAACCCTTGAAATGAGGACAAAACCTTACAAATATACACACAAAAAAAACCCTCACCCACATATGTAATCTCTTCTAATTTATCACTTGACTTTTTTCTTATTAACAGTATAGATTTCCTCAGTCAGTCCTTTGTTTAAATCACTCCTTGCTATGAAGCGCCACCTGCTGTTAGTAAAAGGACCATACCCTTTAAGAGGAGTCTTTTCTTTCTAAAGTCAAGTCCCCTTTATTTATATAGCGTTTTATACAAAAGAGATTGTTTCAAAGCTGCTATACAGTGATAACAGGAAACTTATTCAATGATGCAAACAGAGTTTAATTCGGCTATACAGCAGCTCTAAAAGAAAATATTGTCATTGTTTAGCTGAAGTAAGATTCAGTTCTGTTGTAAAGATCATCAGTTATTACAGTTTGTGTCAATCACTTTATTTGGCACCATTCCCAAAACAGTCTTAACCTTCTCTAAACTATAAGTTCAATTGTCACAACAGTTCACTGAAACATCAGAACGCTTGTATGTCTGCAGTTACTCGTCCAAAATATTTAATTCATGCTTCAAAACCTAGTTTTGTAAATTGGTCAGTGCCACCAAAATAAAAAGTCTTTTTGTTATCATGTGTTGCGATGGTTTTTCACCATGGAAATATTTTTAAATACAAATTTCATGTGCTTTCTACTTTTTAGTTGACCTCTCTGTTTTTTACACCATAAAAGAATGTCAGTTTTGTCTATCTGAATGCTATTGTGTTTCTCACACTGAGCTTTTTAGATGCAGATTTCAGCAGTAAATAAAAACTTACTAGGAAAAGTCAATTATATAGTACTCAAAAAGAGAATAGACACTTTATATTAGGTGTCCTTATCTACTACTTACATAAAAAAAAATAAGTACAGTGTACTTTTTGTGTTCATTTTGTATTGCAAAACAGTTTCGCTGCTATTGAAGTAGATACGGGTAAAGTTAGGGACAGGTGTAACGGAATCGGTGTAATTCTAGATTTAATTAGCTGTTTTTTTAAAAATGTAAGTACAATGTAAAAATATGTACACAATAAGTGTATTGTATCAAATTATTCATTTAAATGTTAGTACATAGTAGTTAAAAACACCAAATATAAAGTGGAACTAAACATTTTTATTTATACAGCACATATTTATAGAAATGTGTTACATGTAACTGAAAATTCACAATTGCTTGTTCATTTTTACATATTCTATTATGTCTTCCTCTAACACCACACATACATATCTTGATCTCCCACAACAAGCAACTGTGAATTTTCAGTTTATATGTAACACATTTCTACAAAAATAAACTGCTGTTGCTGTTAGGGATTTCGACGTTCCTCCAGGTTCAAAAATGGCAGTGATTGTGCTGGGCAAACTCCATATAGCCTACTGTATGCTTCCAAACTTGATTGGTTGATTGGTAAGATTGTTATTCCTATTCATTACAATGGCAGGCCATTTGTCAATTCAGCAGACATTACAGACATTCCATGTCACAGGTATTTATGGAATATAATGCATATCTGACAGATTTTGATAACTGAATGGATGATTTTGCATTTGGAGGCTCACACGATAAAATAATGTTTAGAAGTTATTGTGCAAATTGTAGACAGTTGTACTTAGTCTTTTGCACACGTGCCAAAAAACATGCAAATTGCTTAAATCAATAAGAAACTCAAATCTGATGTGAACAAGAAATGAATTGTTCAGAGATCTGAACTTATTTTTTTGAGAAATAAAAGTCTCATTCGAGAATTGAGCCAAAGCGTTTGAGAAAACTGTAAGTTTATTTCATCTATAAAGCAGTTCTGCAGAAAACAGTGATGTCATCGTCCAGCTCAGTTCAGTTCATATGTCAGTGCAGTCAAATCAATAATTTACCCCAACTAAGCAAGCCAGAGGAGACAGAGGCAAGGAACCCAAACTCCATCAGGTGACTGAATGGATGAAAAAAGAAGAGAAAAAAAACTTTGGGAGAAGCCAGGCTCAGTCAGCAGGCCAGTTCTCCTCTGGCCAATGAAAGAACGCGGTGTGATTATGATTCAGGCTGCATCACAAGTCAGAAATTAGATTGTGGATCGGTAGCATTCAAATATTTCATCCAGTTCCTTTTGCTTGAAGATCGGATTCATCACGCCAGTATGAAGTCGAAGCTGGTCATATGGGTCTGTGCAGAGGACTTCTTTGGTTCTTTTGGTCTTTGTTGAGGATCTGTGTCGATGTTCTTCACTGGGGATTAATAGTAAAATACATTGTTTATGATTTTGTTATATTTCAATTGAAATAAGTTGGTAGCCACCTATTAATTTTAATTTGTCTGTCTTTTTCTTCAAAAAAGCAAAAATATGGGTTACATTGAGACTTTTACAAAAGAAGTCAATGGGGCCAATCAATAAACATTAAAATCTCACTGTAGTACAGCCAGAACATGTAAACAATATTTATGATTTTAGTGTAAAAACAAATTGCTTAGTAACATTTTCTGTGTAAATGTTAAATGGCTTTGTGCTAAGTACATTTAAACAGCTGAATATTAGCATAAGAAATATATATATTTTTTAATAGTTTATGATCTCATTATATATTTCTATTGAAATACGTTGGTAGGAAAGGAGAGACAGAGAAAAAATAGATAAAGGGAGTTTGTCACTTCTCACTTTATCCACATCCTGCTCTTGATATGTCCATTCATATCTGACAGGTAGTAATTTATGTGTCAAGTTAACCTCTATAAGCTACACTTACTGTATTCACTTGGACAACAGCTTTCAGCCTCCACATTGAGCAACATGATTACATGGTAGTGAAGGAGAGGGGTGTTGCTCTCATTCTGACCTCATTAACCTTGTTTAAGGTTTGACTCCATGATGAGTGGTCTAAGAATGAAAGAAAGATTATCTGAAGCATGATATCATGCTACAGTGTTAAGGGGAATCATAATTCATTCTTAATTAAATTCAGTAGCTCTTATAAGGTTTCTTTCAGTGCATTATATCAGAGAGAAATACTTGTGTTCAGCATGAAACGGAAGTTGCGATAGTCTTTTCTTCCCTATTGCAATGTACATCCAAGTGAAAAGGCTTCTCAAACAACAACAACAACAACAAATAGTAGGGCAGGACTTGATTTTTTCTTTACATTGGGAATTGATTGGATTGTTGGATGGTTGTGGTTTGCTATTACTGTGATCTCATGTGAGTGACAGGTTGTCCTTCCCTCATGCCAGTAAATACGTCATCAGAGAAGAGAAGATATGTTGCTGCAAAAGGGATGGGAAAGTTATTTTGATTTAAAGATTATGAGTTCACATTAATTTATTTAAAAAAATATATATACATTTTTTTATAAATATTGCTATATCCTATAAAAAAAAAAATTGTCCATTTTGATTTCATGATGACTTTTAAAAGATCAGTTTGTATCTTTAGTGCTGGAAAATGCCAGAGGACATTTAGTATTCAAGAAGCACCTCCATGTACAACAAGATACTTACATCCATTCCTCCTCAAATTAAGCTGCATTATCCTAAAGCATAATTTAACATGCTCGGTTACACAGAATGACCCACAAATTTCGATTAGTAGGCCTGTTATGGGGTTTTCGATTTTTTTTTAGGGCCCGAGCACTGGTGGTGTGAGGACCCTATTGTAATTGCTCTGTCAATTATTATTCTTCTCTGAAATGAATCACATTTTTGAGGGCCTTAACATGCTCGAAAACTCAGAAAACTTTGCACACGCATCAGAAGTGGTGAAAATTTACATCTGATATGGGTTTCAGAATTAGGTGTTGCAAAATGGCTCGATAGCACCACCTACAAAATTTGAATTGAGTGCCATTTGCGCTACGTTTCACATAAAGGTATGAAATTCGGTAGACATATGTAACAGCCCAATACCTATAAAAAAAAGTCCCTGGGTACAAAATCTGTAAACCCAACAGGAAGTGAGATATTTTTAATTTTCTCTGCAAAATTTTTGCAGTTTTTGCCATTTCCATTTTCCAAACTTCACATGTTTGATAAGAGTCACAGGACATGACATGCTTTGCATTGTAATTCACTCCCCGAAACACATTTGTATATGCCATGAAGTACCAAACATACTAGAAACACATTAAATCGTGCAAAACTTGGCTAAGTGCTAATGTTTGCGATTAACGCCACAAAACAGGAAGTTGGTGTAACTCAATGTTCAATCTGCTCCAAACTTCACATGTTTGATAATAGTCCTGGCCTGAAGACATCTACCTGGCAATGTTCAGTTATAGTCAAAGCTCCACCTGCTGGCAGCAGGAACTGTGGTGCATCAAAATGACTCTATTTATCTATTCTATTTATCTGCTTAAATGAATATTTCGCCCACTGTTCACTGTTTTCCTAAGGCCACCGGGTGGCGGTAAGCCCGGGTGCAAGGTCCCTTTCATCGCTGCTTGCAGCTTTAATTTATGGTTTGTTTTTTCGTTAGCCAGGAAAGTTTTCTTAAAGCTGCTGTCCGTAAGTTTTGCCTCTTTGTGTCATCTCTGTTTGAAACCTGCAATTGCAGTTCTATGCGGAATTATCATCATTACAAATCTAATGTTTGCTGTCAGTCAACACATCGGTGGACACTGTACTTACTGGAATTATGATAAAAATAAGAATTTTCACCGGAAAATGTCAGAATGTTATTCTAACGTTAATCTTACGTTCCCAGAACGTTAGTCTTTGGTTCCCAGAACATTATTCTAACGTTAATCTAACATTCCCAGAACGTTATTCTAACATTGTTCTAACATATATCTAACGTTCCCAGAACATTAGTTTTTGGTTTGTATAACTTTATTCTAACATTAATCTAACGTTCCCAGAACATTAGTTTTTGGTTTGTATAACGTTATTCTAACATTAATCTAATGTTCCCAGAACGTTATTATAACATTAATCTAACATTCCCAGAACATTAGTTTTTGGTTTGTATAACACTATTCTAACATATATCTAACATTCCCAGAACGTTAGTTTTTGGTTTGTATAATGTTATTCTAACATTAATCTAACATTCCCAGAATGTTAGTTTTTGGTTTGTATAACGTTATTCTAACATTAATCTAACGTTCCCAGAACATTAATCTAACGTTAGTTTTTGTTTTGTATAATGTTATTCTAACATTAATCTAATGTTCCCAGAACGTTATTCTAATGTTATTCTAACATTCCCAGAATGTTATTCTAACGTTAATCTAACGTTAATCTAACGTTCCCAAAACATTAGTTTTTGGTTTGTATAACGTTATTCTAAAGTTAATCTAACATTCTCATAACGTTATTCTAACATTAATCTAACTCCAACACTGAACACTGGAGTAATGATGCAGAAAATTCAGCTATCACAGCTATTTTTACTGCATTTTTATTAAATAAATCCAGCCTTGGTGAGAAGAGACATATTTCAATTGTACAATTACAATTGTAATGTTTCAAAACTTTTGAAAGGTACTGTATTTTCGGCTTTATTCTGTGATATATATATATTTTTTTTACATGATTTAATGTGTCCATGAGGACTTAATGCACAAGTGCTTGTACATAAACCAATCATAAAATTGTCATAAAATATAGGGAACATTTTTTAGATATTGGTTATTGTTCAGCAGTTTATTTGATTTCTTTAAAGCAAATTGATTTAAAATTAAAAGAGAAAAAAAATCTATCAATTAGACAAAGGTCAGATAAAAACTGGTATTACACCCAACATTTCTGTCCTCCTCACTTCTGAAATGATAGCTACACTCCTGCTTCACATGATTAATAATAGTCTTAGCCTGAAGACATCTACATGGCAATATTCAGTAATAGTCAAAGTGCCACCTGTAGGCAACAGGAAGTGTGGCACGTCGAAAAACTGTTGGAAAACTGTATTTATAAACTGTATTTACTCGCTTACATGCATGTCACCCACTATTCACTGTTTTCCTAAGGCCACCGGGTGGTGGTGGCGGCCCTTGGTGCAAGGGCCCTTTCATCGCTGCTTGCAGCTTTAATTTGTGATTATATTCTTGTCTGGACACAGTGTCTGTGAAAGTATTTTCTGGGGGTGGGTGCTGGTTAGACAACTGATCTCAAACCTATGTGCGTAGATGTGAATGTCTCAATGACATTACTAATAGGATATGGTTGCATCAAAATTTTTATTGAAAATTCAGAAGCTTTTGCTTGACATGTTGCTTTTTTACAAAATCAGATATGAAGACTTCCACATGCAATAAAAGGTTTCACAAGGTAATTGTCACGGGTTGGTTCCACAATGAGGCAAGTAGAGGATCTGGTAGCACCAGCCTTACTTTATAAAACTAAATAAACCAAAACAAAACACTCTGGGCACAGGAAGGCACAGGAAAACTATACAAGAGTAACATATACATTGAAAAAACCAAAGATATATTAAAAATGTCCTTTGCGTTTTTGAAAAGTTTTGCGTACAGACAACAACGTTGTTAGAAGGATCCCCGTTTACACGGATCCTCGAAAATGGCTAAAAGCGCTGTATTATGCATGCCAGGCCAGTAGTTGGCGATGCCACTACTACTACTACACAAATACTACACGCTTATAGATTGAATGCAACCTATGCACATGATTTCACCATTTTCACAAATTTGCATTTTTGTAGTTCACGTGGAGACAATAACTTGCACTTTGAGACCCATTTTCAAAGTTTTGCATTTTCAGGCCCCAAAACATTGTCGCGTGAATAAATGGTCAAAATGTTAGGCATGGTTGTTCGCGTGGCGACAAATGCTTATTTAAGTGGGATTTGGTAGTACCATACTGAATCTTATTTTGATGACTGAAGATGGCGTGGTTTGACAAATCAGATGAAAGGGTCGCCCACATGAGCGAATGAAATATATCGAAGCCATAAACAATTTGTATACCACAACCAAAATGAAATCTCATTTTCCGTTTGTTAAATTTAAAATTAGACAAGCTGTCTTTTCATTTCTCGTAATTCCATTCCAAATAGGAAATGAAGTGATTAAAACTTTCTTTTTTTCTCTGTCTCCTAATCTTAGCCCTAGCCCTGTATCTCATCCCTCATCAAAGCTGAGCTTTGATAGATAATCTTTTCATTTTTATCTGTGTCATTGAAGAAAGTAGGGTGAACTGATATGTGTTTTATGAATCATATTCTTAGAAAAAGGAATTTACTGAAGGCTACCAGGAAAGCTAGGTAACTAAGTAACTTCATTCACAATATGTGGACAGGTATGAGTGGTCCAACAGCCCACTGTAATACTGCGGCCCACAGCAGCAACGCGGGGGACCTCCTTCATAGTGATGATGTCGAGCTCCTACACATCCTGTCCAAGGCAGTTGATGAGTTCGGTTTAGAGTGGGCGTCTCCTGCCTTGCCGGCCAAAAGCCATCTGGATGAGTGGTTCCTGCAGTCATACCACAGCCGAAAGGACACCCCACAGAGGCCCGGCCTGCCGCTCACAAATTGAGTGCACAATCCGGGATCCTCCCTCCTGTCTTCTGTGGTCAGCACTGAACGAGTGGGGTATGTTAAACTCAGTTAGAAGGAGGCCCATATGGACGCACCAGTGATCCTCTCAGGTCTCTTCAGCCCAGTGCTCGGTGAGACCACGCATTCCTTCTGCTGCTGCCCGGCACGAACTTGAACTGGTGGTGAGACCAAAACAGACATGGCCTTGACAGGGACAGCAGGCTGGCACTGTAAACAAAGCCACGGTCCTGATGCTGTCTCTCGGAGGAGGAAAACTGCACCCAGCACCGAAGACGAGCCACTGAAAAAGTCTGCTCGTTCCCTGTTGCAGGCTGCGAAAACAACTGTCATGTTTGTGTTTTGACTGTTCTACTATGCAGCGCAATAAAGTAAAAAAAAAAAACAAACACAAAACTGACCTCAATATCAGAGCAATTTTCCTCCTCGCCCGCTGTCCCAATTAATAAAAGCTTGACAGGCGCTGCCAGGGGTATCAGAGTGGGTTATGAAATCAATAAAGAATGACTACGTGCTTCAGATCTTTCACAGACCGCTCTGTTTCATCATGTCCACCGCACGGAAGCAGAATGCTTCAATTCTGTGGGAGAAATTACACAACCTTTTTGCAAAATGTGTTGCGGAGTCAGTGCCCCTGGCAGGTCATGAGAGCGGCTTCTACAGTCGCTATTTTCTGGTGCTAAAGAAAGACAGCGGACTCCAACCAATCTTGGATCTGAGACCACTGAATCACGCGCTATCAAAACGCTCATTCAAAATAATCCTCTCACACATCGGACCTTATTTTCACATTCAGGTAGTCCCTTGCCACTTCCTTAGGCGCTTCCTAAAATTTGCCTTCGAGGGGATAGCATATCGATTCCCGGTCCTACCCTTGGGGTTATCTCTGGCCCCACGTACGTTCACGAAATGCATAGATGTGACTCTCTCCCCTCTGAAGCAGAGTGTAATGTACATCCTGAACTATCGTGACTATTGGCTGGTTTTAGCCCAATCATAAAGTGTGGAAAAAAGGGCACTTCTCATAATTATTTATTAAAAAAAAAAAAAAAAAAACCCTTACATATATTAAGACAACTCTGACTTCGTTACCAATTTATTTTAATTCCCTCACACTCACGCAATTGTTTTGTTCTTGATTTCTACAAAATAATCAGTTCACACAGAGACCATGTTCATCTTTAGTACTGACTAGGTTTATCAGAAGAGCGGACAACAGCAAAGGAAACTGTGCCTAAATGTGCATGTTTTCTACACTACTATTTTTAAGTAGCTATATATTTAATGACTGCACCAAGGAGAGGGACATAATTTCACTAATAATTTAATAATTGTTATATAATTAATAATAATAATTTATAATAATAATAATTGTTCTTGCTTGCTTACCTAGTCTGATGATTCAGCTGTGCTGCTCCAGACGTTAATACTGGCTTGTCTAATGCCTTGAACATGGGCTGGCATATGCAAATTTTGGGGTCATACATATTAATGATCCCGACTGTTATGTAACAGTCAGTGTTATGTTGAGATTCGCCTGTTCTTTGGAGGTCTTTTATATAAGAAGGAGGAAACAATGGTGTTTGAGACTCTACTCTGTATGTCATTTCCATGTACTGAACTCTTGTTACTCAACTATGCCAAGGTAAATTCAATTTTTCATTCGATGGCACCTCTAAATAATAATATTCAGCCACTTTTTTTTTCTTTTTTTTTGGATAGAAATGCTACAGCCACTTTTATTGATGTATTCTCCTGTGTAAGCATAGATTTAAGAATAGCATTATGTAATGCTGTATTATGATTTTTAAATAGTTTTAATGAATCGTGCATCCTTAGAAAACTGCCTAATAATGCGGTTCATTGATGCTCCTCTTCTGGTATTGACAGCCCTACAGATATCTTTACCATGGTTCAAAACACACCACATTAAAATAATTGTAATTATAATATGACATAAATTACATTAGTATCAAATCAGGCAGATTTGTTGCTGGTGGTCAAAGTATTAACACTGTGTAAAGCGTGGTGCTCAGATGCATCAAGCAAAGGCTGGGGATCCATGCAATGGCAGACCAGCCTTCAGGTTGTGGTCAAAATCGGAGTAGTTGTGGCACATAAATTGTCTAGAGCTCCGTGCTGTTCACCTAGCGCACAAGTGCTTTGTCCCTGATATTCTCCACAGTCACGTTCTCATCAGGACAGACAACATGACAGTGGTAGCGTTTATAAATCACCAAGGGGGTGTGAGCTCGCAGCCTCTGCTATGGCTAGCAAAAGACCTTCTTCTGTGGGCAGATCAACACCTCCTCTCCATTCGGGCAGTACATGTCCCTGGACATCTGAATTGCAGTGCGGGGTGATCCACGGAGAATGGAGATTACACCCTTTGACTGTCAGTATGATTTGGAGTGTATTCGGCAGGGTGGAGGTGGATTTCTTCGCACCCACGGAGAACACTCACTGCCTTCTGTTTTATTCGCTGTCACAATCTTCCCTGGGGGTGGATGCACTTGTTCACAGCTGGCCAAAAGCGCACAAGTATGCCTTTCCTCCAGTGAAACTTCTGCCTTGCATGTTTTGCAAAATCAGAGAGAAGAGGGAATCAGTTCTGTTAATGGTACAGAAATGGCCCAACCCGCTGTGGTTGCCAAAATGGGTGAAGATGCTTGCAGCTCCTCTGTGGACTATCCCGCTGAGGAGAGACCTCCTGTCTAAAGCACAAGGAAAGATATGGCACCACAACTTAGAGTCATGGAATCTTCTGCACTTGCACTTTCTTAAACACTTTCTCTGAGGCTTGGGAATCTTTACACAAATATAGAGTTTTCAAAAATTGGTGCAGGTCATGGGGCGAACACCCATTTAACTGCCCAATACCAATAATTCTTGCCTTCCTTCAAGTGTGTTTTGATAGCGGCCATTCACAATTCATATTGAAAGTGTATGATGTTAGAGCAAGTCAATTCAGTTGTCATACATAGTCACATTCAACAATGTTAATATGCTAAACACAATATAATTCACTTTTTATAAATTGGTAAATACAGAATATTCTGACTATATGTATAATACTTAGATTATGTATATTTAATCTATTTATCAACACTTCAATTACATTATGGGAAGGTGTCCATCCAAGTTTATCTCCAGCTCTAATCCATTGCTTCTACCTTCAGTTAAACTGCTAACAGTGATTGTAAATTAACTGCCTAAATTGTTACTTATTACATTTTATTACATATACATTTGCTAACTACATTCTTTAAATTGTAATGTTGACATGCATTCTCTGTCAAGCTGCTTTGAAACGATATGTATTGTGAAAAGCGCTATACAAATAAATGTGAATTGAATTAATTAAACCCACCTGAAGCAGTTAATCAACGTCATTAGGATCAATGAAAACTTCCAGGCAGGTGTGTTGAGCTAAATTCCTCATGAAGAGGAATAAACACCTCTGATCGCTAGCCATTACATAAATCTCAGTTCATTTTCTGTGAAACTACATAGCATTCAAGTAACAAGTAACAAATCTTGTAATAAAAGAGCTTAGGTTTTCTTTTAATGAAAATTTCTTTAAAGCTGTAGATTCACCTTATGTAGACCGTAATCTGTTGAAATATCACAAATAGCCATGTCAGTCACATTCTCAAACTTTTTTTTTTTTTTTTTTACTTTGATAAACAGGCTAAACAGAATGGAGATTAGTTGCATTCCTCAAATTTAATACAGATTCAGGAATATGAATGAATACTTGATCAAGATAAGGATTATTTTTTTTTTTTTTATTGTCCATCCTCATCTGCCTTCATTCCTATTAAAGTAAAGGAGTCAAGGTACTCTGCCAGCATTGAGTAATAGATGCAATACATGTGCTATGTGCAAAGTATGATATTCTTGCTCATGTCACTTGCACTAATAAATAATTTAAAAAATAAATAAATAATTATCCTAATAAATTATTACTAAAGCAAGATGCATGCACTATTTAAGAATTTAGAAAATGGATGGTTTAAAAATCTAAATGGGCGTTTACCAATTAGTGGCCAATTTCAAACTACAATGGATGTTTTTCAACCATTCTTCAACAGACTTGCTAAAATTATGAAGGCCCAGCCCAAACCAAGCCCCCAGTGGATTAGAGCAAATCGAGTAAAAGCCCATTGTGGTTTAAAAACACCCCATTGATTGGGAAACACCCCCTATTGTTCTGCAGAGATACATACTACTGGTCTTCAACTACAAATCACTGTTAGTTCAATGTCTCTGTCTCCACCCATGTGTGCTGTTGACTTTTATCAAAATTTCAATGTTGATCAACCAAAATGATGGTTTGGATCAAAACCCAACATTGTATCAATGTCACCATGCTATTTGGGTTAAGTGCTTTCGACCCCGTTTAAAGTGCAGGTCATAACACTATCTGCTTTCCGTCCAAAAACACTGGGCCTGGGCAGAGCCACTTACTGCACTCTTGCTGTGCCCTGTACGCGTGTTGTGTGTGAAAATGTCCAAGCAAAAACTGTTGCACTGGATTGTCAATGCACTTGCTTTGGCTTATGGCTGTTGCCTTATTCATTATATATAATTAAGTTGAAATGAACAAAACGTCGACCGATTTACATGTGATGGCGCTGACACCATTGCCATTTCACGTCCTCTGTTTCACCAGTGTCAACTCTACCCCCGGTATAACAGGGTGTTGTTTTAGGTGCCGCCCCCTGAAATTCTACATGGCTTCGATCAAGTCCTGTAGACCTGTGTTTACCAAGAACACCAGTATCATTGCCACTCTCATTATAACTCTGTGTGTGAAACATACTTAGTTGAGCCAGGATCCCTCGCTGTAACACAGCATGATTTTATACCTTACCCATAAGTGTTAGCAAACGCAATATCTTGTTCCCACATCTCAGGGAACTGAGGTTACAAATCACATTACATTAATTATTATTAGTTTGCATTATTTCTGTTGGTCGTTTAACATTTCTATCATAAAACAATTGTCAAATATTAAATGATTATTTTAGCTACTTGCCTCTTATCTCATACTTTTATGAACTGATGCATCACACTGGAATTCACACTCCGCAGCTCCTGTTAACATAAAGCCCACCTACTTTGATTTGATTGGTCATCTCAAACATTATAACATTGACGAGTGTTATTTGATCACTGAGGAAGCTCAAATGAGAAGGTTGTTTATCTTGGCATTGTGCAATATCCTTGCAGTTAATATTAGGCAATTACTTCACAACCTTTACTGTATACTCCTCTGAAAAATACTGAGGTCTGGGTCAATGGTGGGTACAGCCCTGACCCCAGTGTAGCCTATAGCTTAACAGAATGCATGCAGGCAACACTGACATCCAATTCTCCTGTAACACAAGAGTTCATGTCTTGAGGTCAGGTCAAGCATCTGAAAGAAGTTCTTGTTTCAATACAAGTCAAGCTCAGCCCACAGCATTTGTGCCATAATGTTAATTTACAACCTAAATTACTTTCCAAAATTCTCTCTTTTTATCATCTTTTTTATTCTTCAAAATTCTGGTTACATTGAGACAATAGAAGTGAATGGGCCGATCCATGGACATTAAAATACTCACTTTTTTAAAAGTAAAGCCAGAACATGTAAACAAACAATAATGTAATGTAAACATTATTTTAGTGTGGGGAAAAAAAACAATTGCTTGGTAACCTTTTCTGTGTAAAGGTTATGTTCTGTGTAATGCCTTTGTTGCCGCATTTTATAAAAATAACAAACGACTTTACAGCTCAAATAACACTGAAATTTTAACAGAAGAATTAATGCAAGTGCTTTAAAAAAATTATAGGCTTCATATTTCTATATTTAAATCCTACAAAAATTCACCATTCACTTCCAATGTAATTGCATCACGATAATATAGTTTTAAATAAATAAATAAATAAAATGAAAATAAGAAGTGAGGCAAAAATTTATTTTTTTGGTAATCAACATTATTTCACAAATGCTGTAAATTAAACTTGACTTGTGTTTAACCCAGAATATTCCTTTAAGTCTAACCTTTGGAAAACATTAATTTAAATGAGGTACAGTACTTTCAATAGCAGTAATTATCACAAAGACCTACATTGAGCAACAGCAAAGTGACCTGAAAGAGCGTCAGAAAGATGATAGCCCAAGAGGGTCAAAATCTATTTTGAAGTATTGGATAGTATGTTATGTTCACATCTGAGCAGACAGACAAACACCATGATGTGGGGTCAAGTGAGGTGGACACTGGACATGACTAGGGGAGTTCAGATAGGCCAGACTTTGATTTCCTAATGTAGATATGCAAGGCCGTTTATAGGCATAGGTGAACTAGGTGAACTATACTAACTTCTATCATTTAAATCAATCGCCACCTTAGCTGAACTCTAAAAATGTTAAAACATACTATGAATGTAATTTAAGCCTTTGTTTTGTTCACAGAATTATTGGACAAGGTTTACTAAATTTGTGTAATGAAAAGACATTTAATGTTTATTTACTAGGAATGTTAAGTAATATTATTAAACAAAAAATGTTTATGCTTGGACATGGGCTAATTTAAGTGTTGTAATAAAACACATTTTATTGAAAAAAAAAATCTGCTGTTGCATTTTTAAAAGTAAAAAAAGCAATACTGTTGTGTTATTATTTCTTATTTTATTATTCTTCTTTTTTGTGTAGATTGTGTGAGATTGGCATTATTTAAAAGCACACTAAAATAATTCTGATATGAAGTGAATACAGAGGAAGCTTTTTTTTATTAGTGATTGGGCAGCAAGTGGCAAGAGAGAGAAATGCTCATCAAGAAATATAGAAAATAAACTGAAAATCAATTTACAATCAAAGATACTGAGCACTTGAAATCTGTAAAATGTTCATTGCTAAATATCTTAGATATACTAAACCACTGCACATTATTGTGGCTATGACAACAAATATTGACTGCATGCACAAAAATTGTCAGAAACAGTCCTGTAGATATAGGCTAACCATTGGAGGGAGGTTCTCAACAGGGTAGGGAGGAAAGTATATATATATATATGATTTGAAGGTTAAAGAAGTGGGACTCTGCCAGTTCAGTAAATTAACTCAAGCTGATGTATCTACAGTGGCTGAGTAAAAAAAGAAACAGACAACAGTAACTGGCGTGAGGGCAGTGGACATTATCAACCATCCAGAACATCATCAACAAACCTGAATGCAGGTGAGTTCAGGGTTGTCTGCTGCTCCAACATTTAAACATTAGGCGGAACGACAGCCTCTCACTCTCAGTTCACTCACATTATATGGAAACAATTATTTTGTTCCAAAGAATGAAAGTAAGTCAAGCGGGTTTGAAACAACAAATGAAGTGAGTTTAGCGCCTAAATGGGACTTTTATTTTGAAAGCACGAGGCAGCCATATTGAGGACTTTTCTTTTGCTTTTTTTCCAGCAGCAGAGCCACAGGTTCCTTTAGTAGGTCAGACCGGATAGCTCCCGGAACAATGTCAAGTTGAAACTAAACTCCTTTAGCCGATGAGTTGTTTTGATCATAATCTATTTGAGTTATTTTGTTCTGATCATTCAAACACCACCATAGGCTGTAGAATGGAGATCGGTGCTTTACCATGAAACTCCGTGCGCAGTATGACAGGTACTTCTTTTTAAGACCTCTACTCTACTCTAAGCTTTCATTAAAGAGATAAAAACAAAACGAGCCTTATATTTAAACCTTAGGGATAATATATTATCTTTGATTTTATGCAGTTATGGCTAACGAATATGCTCTGTCTAACCCCGCTGTTTAGGTCAGTTTATATATTTTACATTATGCACTTGAATAATCATGTAAACAGACGCGTAGGATTATCACACGAGTCAAACTGTGGTTGTGTTCTGTAGCGGAGCGAGGATTTCCATTTTGGGTGGGCCAAAAAAAGTTGGGAGTGGCTACAGTTTTACAGTGGAGTAGTAGTAGTGATGATTTTGCATTGCAACATAAAAAAATGAGAACGTTGGTGCAAGAAAAGCGTAGCTAAAGTGGTAAAAAATATATTTTGTGTAATATATATTTTATTACAGAAATAACGTAAGCAAATATTTCGGGTGTCAGCTGGTTCGGAATATAATATATACATGCAGGTGTTGATATTCAGAACATCATGAATATAAATATGATACTGATTTTTTGGAATATTTGGCTTTTCCTAATGTTGTCGAACTGGTGGAAAGAAAACCATTCAAAATACATTTTTAAGTGTTTATTTTATTCCATTTTTTTTCTGTTTGCGTCTGTAGAGCTCAAATTTCAGTGCATATCTTTAAAGGCCATTTTCTCAAAATTAATTTTTCAGAAATTTCAGCAGCACTCACATACACCAAACTTTAAAGTTTTATTCCTAAATATATTCTGAAAGTTTTTATAGAGGGGTTTGTTCATATATAATTTGCCTGATAATTTATTCTTTAAAAATGGTGATTTTCTGTAAAAACATTTAGCTCTAATATGTCAACAAATTGAAACATTTTGAACCTGGCTTTATCCAGTGTTCAGATTTCTGTTCTGGAAATGTATGCAAATTAGTAATATATTTGTAATAATAATATAATGCCTAATTTGCATATTAAAAAGGTTTGCATATTTAAAAAAGGTTTGCAATTCTTAATATTATTAATCAGTATGGTGATATCTGTTAGTTCATTTTTTAACCTATTCACCCCTTAGGTGACTTGCCAAAAAATAAAGTAACTAAAGTTTGACCAAAAAAAAAAAAAAAAAAAATTGGTTGCAAACGCTAAATCGCCAAGCAACGCACGGATTGGACCATGTATGTGCCTGGAGCGGAGCTACAGCAATTTCCTGTTCCCACCCACCCCCATTTACAGTTGCTCTTCTTTGTTTTTGTGGGTTTTTTTTTTTTACTCGCCGCTTGCTAGTGAGAGAAACCCCCTCCGAGCGACCATGAAGCTTGAAAAAATGTATTTCTTATTACATCATATAAAAACAGCTTAATATGTGCATAGAGTTTTGAATGTTTTATGTCTAATCTATTGTTATGGTTTATTTTTCAACAGAGGAGCATATTGCGAGTCTAGAAGAGCGTTTAAACTGAGGGATTCACCTGATCCGATGCAACCCGACCCGAGCCCTCAGGAAGAGAAAAACGGGCTGTCATTAACCCTGCAGCCGGAGCTGCTCGCCCGAATGCCGGGTGCTGGAAGTGCCAGCGGTCCGGAAACGGGCGATGATGTCCGGGTTCCTATCGGCAGCTCATCGGGGTCGACGAATGGACGTGGCGCTACTTCGCGGAGGCTGAGAACGGCGAGCCACAGCCACTCCCATTCTCACGGACACACGCACAGCCACGAGCACGAGTCGGACAGCGGCGAGTCAGACCTGGAATCCGGAGAGTCCAACAGCTCATTATCAGAGCTCCGCTACCTCCTCCGCTGGCTCAAGAAAAGTCTTCCTTTCATAGTTATTCTCTCTGCGAAACTAGTCATTCAGCACGCTCTGGGTACGTGTTAGTGTGAACAGCGATGATGTGTGAAGCGTCTGACCCCTGTCATACTTCTGAGTTGTTGTTGTCGTCTTTCTGTAGGTCTGGCTGTTGCAGTGGGTCTGTTTACCACTTTTATGTACGTCAACAAAAGCATTCAAACGCAAGTCTTTCTCCACGTAAGTCCACCATATTATTTTGTATGTACCATCAAAGTTGGCTCGGCATGGGTTAAACAGCAGGGCTTGTAACTCGGTTATAGGTTAGTCTGTGAACTGTTGTTTGCTTGAAGCATAAAGGTCTATTCAGACCAAGAGCACTCTGGTCATTCACATATTATTTGCACAAAATAGTAGACATGCTAAATATGTTTATACATTTAGGTAATATTTATGCACACTACCATTCAAGTTTTTTTTTTTTTTTAATAATTGAATTTTATTCAGTAATTGAACAGTAAATACATTAATAATGCTATATTTAGATTTCAAATAAATGCTGTCCTGTTAAACTTTCTATTTATCAAAAGGGCTTTTCACACTTGAAATAGTTAACCCTGGGTCATTCTAAACCCCGGGTAAACGGAATCTTGGGTCATCTTGCTGCATGTTTCACACTGCTCATAATTTACCCGGGTAAACAATAAATCCTGGGTATTTATAAGCTGACGTTTCACATTGTCCTAAACCCTGGGTTAGCGTTCTTATTTGCGTGATTGGATAAACGCAACACACGACGTGTTTACATAGCTCTAGCTTTGCACATCCTGTATTGCCAACTGTACTATTGAATTTATACTGAATGGACATTGCAACTGTAACAGTAAGAATGAAACGGTCTCTTCTTCACTCAAATTGTTGAGTTTTCTGTCAGACATTATTCCTCTTAAACTCTGAATTTACTGTTTATATACAATGAGCATGTGTTTCTGTGACCGTCCAAAGCAGGTAAATATGAGTATGCGATTAGTTCTCAGTTGCTACGATCTAACTGTAACTATGGTTTCACACTGTACAAGTTTGGCACTGCAATGCGGGGTTAACGCCGCAAAAGCGGTTCTAACCCTGCTCCGGGGCAGGGTTTTATAACCTCGGGTAAAAACCGGTGCTGACCCCGCTTCTAAATTAAAAGTGTGAAATGTTCCTCTACCCCAGGGTTAAAAGCAATGTTTAGAACAATGATAACCCGGGGTTAACTAGTGTGAAAAGAATCCTGGAAAAAAAGCTAATCTTACTGACCCCATACTTTTGAGCGGGAGTGTGTATATATATATATATATATATATATAATCCGAAGGCTGTTTTGTTTTGTGTCTCCTGTGTAAAGGACCGAAGGAGGAAGTTGCATTGTGCCTGGCTCTTGCTGTTCCTCACATCCTCCAGTCTCCTCGTGTTCTACACTTTTCACACTCAGTCACTTTATCGCTGGTTAGTGCTTTACACTGTCACCAAACCTCACTTGACCACAAACTATACTATGTTTAGTGCAGTATATCAATTAATGACCAAATGTCCACAAAATAACAAATACGTACCATGTAGATTACATTGACTCTCTCTTTCTTTTTTGTCCCTCAGCCTCATTTTTGCCAGTGCTACGATAGATTCTCAAAACTTCTGGGAGGTCTTATGGAGTGTTGGTGTGACCAACTTCATCGTGAAGTTTTTCTTCATGGGGCTCAAGTGTCTTATTCTCCTCGTCCCATCCCCACTCATGACATACCGGCGAAGGGTGAGCGTGATTTGTAACATTATTTCATTCTCTGCACTGAATCAAAATGAATGTTAGATTCATTGTATCGACTGTGCTTTCCATAGGGTCAGTGGTACATGCTCATAGAGGAGATGGGTCAGTTGTATCAGGTGATTGCTCCTGTCCCACTCTGGTTCCGGTATCTGGTCAGCTACGATGAGATGGACACCTCAGTGGGTCTGACTTTGGGAATCCTGCTAGCCTTAGTCTACCTCATAATGAAGGTTTGCATGATCATCACAATAAGAAATTAATACGTTATTAGAAGATATTCATCAGTCTGATCTTATTGCCTTTCTTTTTTCAGATTTTGGCACTGTATGGGCTGTCAGGATCATTGCAAAAAACATTACGGACTTTTTTCAGTTCTGAGGTAAAAAAGATTGCTTTTTACCTGACTTATGCCTCTCTCTTTATTCTTATATTTGATGTGTAATCTGTAAGAGAAATAGTTGAATTATACATGTTTTCTATATTGTGTGCTGTATCATGTTCTTCTTACCTGTCTTTAAAGGTGAACGGAGCTCCAGCCAGTCCAGCTCAGGTTAGAGAGGCAGGTGACATTTGTCCAATCTGTCAGGCTGATTTTAAGCAACCTCGGGTCCTCGTGTGTCAGGTGAGAATGTGATTCTTGAGTTTGACCTCTGATGTCAACCCTCTTTTAATCTCCTTATTCCAAGCTAAATCATGCTTCTTGAGCATAGTATATACTATAGAGCTAGGCTCAGCCTCATTCTTGACAAGAATTACATAAGCTAGTTTGTCTTTTTCATGTAAAAGACAAATTAGCTTATGTAATTTTTGTCAAGTTAACTTATTATTATAGTTTGTGATTGTATTACAGTTAACTCATTTATTACAGTTTATGAATTAATTTTTCTATCAGCTCTATAGCAACATTATTATATATTTTAAGGGTTTTGTAAAAATATTTATATATAATATATAAAAGAAATTCCCTAAAATTTTTGTCAGTCGAACCCCTTTGAGCTAAAATATGAGGTTTAAAGGGTTGGTTCACCCAAAAGTTTAATTTCTGTCATTAAGTACTCATGTCGTTCCAAACCCGTAAGACTTTCGTTCATCTTCGGAACACAAATCAAGATATTTTTATCCTCAATAGAAAAAAAAAAAATTACCACATTCAAGGTCCAGAAAAGTAGTAAAAACATTGTTAAAATAATCAATTTGACTACAGTGGTTCAATGTTATGAAACGACGAGAATACTTTTTGTGCACAAAAACAAAACAAAAATAACGACTTTAAATTCGATTCTGCCCTGTCATTCTCTTATATGCTATTTATGTTGCAGCGCTTCCGTGTTTAGTTCCAAATAATAGTTAATATTTCAATAATTTAACAGCATCTTTGCATGTTCATGAATCTCTAATGTTGGTTAATGGTCACATGACACACTCTAAAAAATAGATGTAAAAAAAACCCTAAACAAATTTATTACAACAATGCATTCTTGGTAACATTTGTCTTTTTCGTATAGGTTACTTTCTCGAAAATGACAAATATTACCCAGAATGCATTGTTTTTACGCTATATTACTTGCAGTGGAAAACGGTATTTTACTGTGTAAATTCGTTTTATTTCTTTAGTTTATTTTTTAGAGTTTTTATGTTATTTGTTGCATATATGCAAGTAAACAAATATATAACAAATATCATTATATCTTCTTTAGTTTAAATGGTTTAAGTATTACATTTTAATTATTTAAAGGTGCCCCAGAACTTTTTTTTAAAGATGTAATATAAGTCTAAGGTGTCCCCTGAATGTGTCTGTGAAGTTTCAGCTCAAAATACCCCATAGATAACTGCCTATTTTGGGGCATCATTATAAATGAGCCGATTCAGGGTACGCGGCCCCTTTAAATCTGGTTCTCCAAGCCCCAAGAGCTCGCGCTTGCCTCAAACAACATAAAAAAAGTTCAAACAGCTAATATAACCCTCAAAATGGATCTTTACAAAGTGTTCGTCATGCATCATGCGTCTAATCGCGTAAGTACAGTGTTTATTTTGATGTTTACATTTGATTCTGAATGAGTTTGAGGCTGTGCTCCGTGGCTAACAGCTAAGGCTACACTGTTGGAGAGATTTATAAAGAATGAAGTTGTTTAGGAATTATACGGACTGCAAGTGTTTAAAAATGAAAATAGCGACAGCTCTCGTCTCCGCGAATACAGTAAGAAACAATGGTAACTTTAACCACATTTAACAGTACATTAGCAAAATGCTAACGAAACATTTAGAAAGACAGTTTACAAATATCACTAAAAATATCATATCATGGATCATGTCAGTTATTATGCCATTATTAGCCATTTTTTGCTATTGTTATTGCTTGCTTACCTAGTCTGATGATTCACCTTTGCAGATCCAGACGTTAATACTGGCTGCCCTTGTCTAATGCCTTTCGTAATGTTGGGAACATGGGCTGGCATATGCAAATATTGGGGCATACACCCCAAGTAGAAGTACAGGTCTTTTAAACAAATGAGATTTATAAAAGAAGGAGGAAACAATGGTGTTTGAGACTCACTGTATGTCTTTTCCATGTACTGAACTCTTGTTATTTAACTATACAGAGGAAAAGTCAATTTTTGAATCAAGGGCACCTTTAATTATTGGCTTATCATCAACTAACAAACTCCTGGTAGTTCCCTCACAAACCCCAGTTTGGGAAACCCTGATATATAAAAATAAATAAAATATGTGAAAAATTAAGCATGTTTTTACAAAAAAAAATTATTTATAAATAAACATATGTGTTGATAGTAATTATATGACAGAAATGTGCCATGGCTACTTTTTAAATAATTTCTATGCCACTGCATTAACTTGAACAGCTTGTTCTTATTCTATTATCCTTACTAAAGTAATACACAGTGGCTGCGTCCAAAATCACATACTCTCTCGAGCAGGTACTTATTTTGAACAAGTACTTACTTTGCGAGTGCTAAAAAAATTTCTATATAGTATGAATATAATCAGGACATACTACATTTGCCATTTTGTCATTATCATGTGACCTGTCTCTTTTTTGAGTACTGTAAATTCAGACATACTACTTTTGTCTCATCCTTTTTGCATGCACTTTCTTGTTAGCCACCTGCCAAGAACATAAATGTAAACTGTTTATCATTTGATTGTCTCCAGCATATCTTCTGTGAGGAGTGCATAGCCCAGTGGCTTAACCAGGAGAGGACCTGCCCCCTCTGCCGCAATATCATCACAGACAAGGTGCACAAGTGGAAAGATGGTGCAACATCAGCTTATTTGCAAATCTACTGAACACGCTGCTCACTGAAAGGATGAAGAAACAGTGTTGAAACATGTTGAAACAGTCGATTCACAAGATATGTGGATTGTTCCTCTCAAACATCTGTCAAGCAAACAGCACTTGTTATAAGGCAATGGTCACTAGAAAAATTGGCAGTTTGAGAGTTCATATATATATATATGAAGAGTTTCGTTGCAAAACGAGATAAATCCGTTTTTAACATTTTTGTCAAAACATGTTTATTATTATGTTATCATGTTATTATTTTGTTTTATGGTGCTACTTAGCTGTATTTTTTAAGTTATGAAGGTTTAAATCAAAACAAACCAACTGCAGTTGAATTGATATTAATTGGAATGCACAACCAAAAAACAAGATTTTTGAAAAATTAAAAAAATGGATTTATCTCGTTTTGCAACGAAACTCTTCATATATATATATATATAATATATATATATATATATATTGTCAGAACGACAAGTGCATTCACCAGCTCTTGTATTATTATTATTATTATTATTATTAATACTATTATTATTATTGTATGTGGAACTCCCTTATTTTTTAATGTTTATAATATATATATATTCCTGTGTTCATGCATGCCATCTCTGGTTTTACTAATTTCCTTGTGGGTGTAAGCAAAATGATACAGTGAAATAATGTATCAGAAATGTATCATGTTTGTCTCCCTTAATCTATTTTTATTTCTTTTTCTTTCCCCCATATGATCCTGTCAGGTACTGTGGCTTTTGTAACTGAACTTGTCTTAAACACATTTATGAATCCAATTATAAGGAGTTTTAAAAAATTCTGAACCTTGTGTTCCGTTTGAAGTATTCTGGTTTCTTCTTGCATAATGTGAATGTGAGGTAATTGCACATGAACTTCTGATTTATCGAATGATGTAGCATTAGAATTTTGTAACCACATGATTTTTTTTTGTTACTGAACAACACATAATAGCTCTGTTACTTTTGAATAAGCAAAATATTACTGTACATGCTATATCCATTTGTACTTCAGGCCCTTCACAGATACATGGTATTTTTCTAATGCTGCACATAGTGTGATAAACCAAAGAGTTGAAGAAAAAACATCTATTTTAGTACCATCATACAGTATGCAGCTGTATTTTTATCCAGCATATTTCGATAATTGACCAAATAAATTTTTCAAACTTTTAAGAAGTGTCATTGAAATACTTGCCCAGTAAATGCAACATCAAATTCCAGGGTTGCTTGTTAAATACTCTAATTCAACTTTATTGATGAATTCTCCAGGGATTAAAATGTTTAAAATAAATTTTAATCACAAAACACCAGATAATTCATTATAAACAATCTCATGTCATTCAGTACTTTAAATCCATTCATTTTTAAACCAAAATGTGCCACTGTCTAATAAACACAGCACTTCAAGCATTTGCATTTAAAATGCAAAATGTGTCCTTATCTTCATCTCATTTCTTTTTACAAGCATTTTTCTATTCATTTTACTTTATAAACCAGGAAGTTTCAGAATTGTTCTCAACCCTGGTTCATAATAGAGTACACAGATTTTCGAGATCAGGTTCAGTTCAACTCTTTGTGAAGCTCAATTTTTACACACCACATTACTTTTTTTTTTTTTTTTTTTTTAAGGAACATATAGTAATGAAGATAAAAAGAAACCCAGGCCATTAACACTTAGCACCAAGTTATGTCTTAATATTCCAACATGACTGCAAGAATCAATGGGAGACAGTTTGAAAGGATTTAAACCCAGGCCAGTCTTGTGATTACAGGGACTGGCCTCATGGTCAATATCCAACTCATCAGACTGTCAAAAGTGATATATGAAGCCATTTACCCCACATTACAGACCATTTGCTCAGCAAGCATTGCATAGTTTGAATAAACGGTCGATATTTTCGTATGCAAAGGCAAAATATGATGCTTCCATAGTCAAAGTACCAGTTAAGAGGCAATTTAATTAAGTTGCTGGTCTCGCACAGATTTCAAAATCAAAGGCTTTCGCATACGAAGCCATTACGGGCTGTTAACTGCCACAGCACAGCAGGTGCTTGTTTATCAGTAGGCACTGTATTAAGCTTAAGATATTCACAATCATGCTTCCTGTGCATAGTGAGTACAGCTAGTTATTGGCTTGATGGAATCCGCCGCAAAGTCCAGACAGTTCAATCAGAGCAATGGCCTCCTAATTTCCAACCACAAAGAAATTAGAGTTTGAGGATGTGAGGTTAGCATCACATTCGATCAGTGAGTTACAATGTCACAACAGAATGCTTTCAAGCAGAAAAAAAAGCCTATTTTACATTCCCATGGGAAAAAAAATGTGTCATTGAGAAACTGTTTAAATGCAGTTACACAGCCTCGCACACAGACGTTCATTGATAACAATAACAGTTCTATGAGCACAGGAATGCCTGTGAAACAAGATACATGAAAACACCCATGATGACTGATGAACCCTTTTTACATACAGCACAGTTTTAACAAGAAACAGACTCAGTGTCGACCAATTCAAAGAGTCACATCATGACACTTATTGTATATATATAAGAACTATAATACAAGGAAAGAGCACCAACAGTGATGAAGAATTGTCTATATACAGCAATTAAACAAATACTGCTTTTTTGTTCGTTTTTTGAAAGATTTACTATTATATTATGCTTCCATTATTCTGAGTTCATCCAGAATAGAGATTTCACCTCAACCACATATAACCAAGCTTATTTAATCAAAACAGAACAATAAATAATCCAGTGGTTTTCCCTTTATATTGTGTATGTTTGTACACTGCACATCTTGAAAATATATTTAAAATCCCAACATTTTTACTGTCCTTAAGAATAACACAATTATTTTGACTCACCATAAGATCACCATAGAAAGAAGTACTAAATAAAAATGAAAGGGCATGCCTTTGTCTTTATGCAACAAATCCAACTAAATCATCAACAGCATTCTTGATTAAGAATAAATAATTTGCATAGTTTACAAAACTATATGGCAGCTGAAAAATAAATTCAAAACACACACACACATATTTAGAAAAAAATTGTTCTCTTCAATACTAAAAAGAGAAAAGTAAAACTGCAAAAAAAGATGTTCCACCAATAGCTTTCACAAAAGGATGACATCATATTAATATTAGTGGCATTGATGTTTGTGGATGTGGCTTAGAAAGAACAACTAGTACTCTGGATTAAGAGGATTTATCTAGTGTTATGTGGTAATTTTGTGTTTTTAATACTCTTTGGTCAGAATAATGCATACTGTCCAAAAGTAATACATTTGATATGATGCCCACAATGCAGGCAGATTCATACTTAAATGTATGAATTTTAAATGTAATCCTGAACAGACCAAAACAAGAGAAGAATGTATTGAAGTCATCCAACACTGCCACATGAACTTGAGCAAAGAGCATTGCAAAAAAAAACAAAAAAAAAAAACTCAGCTTATTAAACTTCATAGTTTATCATTGGTTGGTAAACACAACTGTCACTCCAGAAGTGTTCTACATCTGTGATTCTAGTGGTCCTAATAACTACTGATGCATTAAGAATCAAATCCACCGCAAAATAAACAGATTCCACTGGAATGTAGACCTAGATCTTCTCTCACCACCTTAAAGGGATAGTTTACCCAAAAATAAAAATTCAGTCTCACCCTAATACTGTTCCAAACTTAAATGACTTTCTGTTGTTCTGTGTGGCACAAAAGAAGACATTTTGAAAAATGATTCAATTGTTCATATAATGGAAGTCAATGGGGTCTAAAACAACAAAAGACTGAGAATGTTTTCTTCTTTTGAGTTCCACAGAAGTAAGTAAGTCAGGTTTGGAACCGACAGAGGTGAGCAAATGACAGTTTTTATTTTTGGATGAACTATCTCTTTAAACACTTTTACTATTCCACCGTCATACAGTTAAGCAAAACAATAACGAGGGGCTCAAACTTCAAATATAGAATAGAAGATATGCATTTCTTCCTCACTTTTTGCATGAGCATGGCATATAAAAGATAAACTGTGAAATTCATGCTCAGAGTCACCTAAAGTGCAGGTGGTCTATTTCTCTTTCATAGCAAGCAGCAGACCAACTCACTATGGTGCAAGAGGTCACAGGCTTTGTTCTGAACAAGCTCTGCATGCTTGTATGAAGTATGCTGAGGCGGCAAGTGTTTAAGTGATGAAAAAAGGGTGCAGAAAGGCCTTTGGGTAATTTAATAAATTCCTAAAGTGCAAAACTTAAGACGTTCATCAAAGATTCATCCTCAAATGCTGGGGTCTCCTGCCGCCCACTGGGTTAGCCTGTTTTATGAAGGACCCCGCGGTGGATCCCAGTGGTTTTTTGATGGGGAGAGGGGCCGACACCTCCATGCTGTTGCTAACGTCCATCTGCTCCACATTAGACACCTCCATGGGTGTATCAGTGGGTGGCAGGAGAGAGGAGGTGGTTGTGGTCACTTCTGGGAAGGGTGGACCTCGAGACCAACCGTCTTCCCCTTCAACCTTGGCAGGGCTGGAAAAAGCAAGTAAGGCAGCATGGGTTATGGATCTCTATACGTGCAACATACGTGACACATAACCAGTAAGTACTGTATACACAAGAGCAGATAAGCATGTTACAGCATGCACAACCTTGGATTTAGTTCTCATATTTGGTCAACAAATTATACTTAAAGCTCAGATAAATGAAATCAGTGTCCTTCCCTATAAGATCACATGCACGTCATATATATATATATATATATATATATATATATATATATATATATATATATATATATATATATATATGTAAAATATATATAAAATATATATAAAAATATATATATATAAAATATATATATATATAAAAATATATATATATATATATATATATATAATGACATGAAGTCCAAAAGTTTGGAACCACTAAGATTTTTAATGTTTTTAAAAGAAGTTTCGTCTGCTCACCAAGGCTACATTTATTTAATTAAAAATACAGTAAAAAACAGTAATATTGTGAAATATTATTACAATTTAAAATAACTGTGTACTATTTAAATATATTTGACAAAGTAATTTATTCCTGTGATGCAAAGCTGAATTTTCAGCATCGTTACTCCAGTGTCACATGTGTGATCACATGATCCTTCAGAAATCATTCTAATATGCTGATCTGCTGCTCAAGAAACATTTATGATTATTTTCAATGTTGAAAACAGTTGTGTACTTTTTTTCCAGGATTCCTTGATGAATAGAAAGTTCAAAAGAACAGCATTTATCTGAAATACAAAGCTTCTGTAGCATTATACACTACCGTTCAAAAGTTTGGGGTCAGTAAGAATTTTTATTTTTATTTTTTTGAAAATAAATTAAAGAAATGAATACTTTTATTCAGCAAGGATGCATTAAGTCATGCAAAATCAAAAGTGGCAGTAAAGACATTTATAATGTTACAAAAGATTAGATTTCAGATAAACACTGTTCTTTTGAACTTTCTATTCATCAAATAATCCTGAAAAAAAATATTGTACACAAATATTTTGTACAATTGTACACATTAAATGTTTCTTGAGCAGCAGATCAGCATATTAGAATGATTTCTGAAGGATCATGTGACACTGAAGACTGGAGTAATGATGCTGAAAATTCAGCTTTGATCACAGGAATAAATTACTTTGTGAAATATATTCAAATAGAAAACAGTTGTTTTAAATTGTAATAATATTTCACAATATTACTGTTTTTACTGTATTTTTAATTAAATAAATGTAGCCTTGGTGAGCAGACGAAACTTCTTTTAAAAACATTAAAAATCTTAGTGGTTCCAAACTTTTGGACTGTACTGTATATGACATGACATGCATATTTTTGTGTCCAAGTGCATTATAGCCTTTTAAAATAATTTGCCAAATTCATGACCTATATCACTTTATTCTATAAAACCTATTTATTTTTTTATTCATTTCATTTTTAGTACATTTAAATAATACATAATATTTTGTTTTGTTATCTAAACCCCCCAAAATGTCAGGTGGTGCAACTGTCCAGACAAATGAACAGACTAAGAAAACTATTTAAAATGGTGTCTTAATAATAAAAAATTAAAAACTAAATACTATGGCATCATTTTAGGTTTGAACCCTTTCATATAAACAAATCTTATAAATATCAGAAGTTTTAAAGTTTTAAAGTTTTTTTTTTTTTTTTTTTTAAAGATAACTGAAAAAGTTTTGTCCAGCAATGTGTATGTTCTCAAATGTCAGGGTGGCACAGCTGCAAACATGGCTCTTTTACTGACAAGGTCATAACAGTAAACATGATAATGCATCATCTAGATGATGCAAAATTTCAAGTATGGGTAGGTTGGTACACTTTCCATGTCAGGTGGTACAATGACAGTATACAGGTATAACTATTTGGCTGTACTGCCTGACATAAAATAGTAAAAAGAAAAAATGAATTTAAACACTTTGAAATGTTATTTAACAACTGAAACTTGTTTAAACACATTGTTCATGATATGCATTACATCAGTTTTTAAAAGATTTTTAAAAAACACCTTTTTTGAAGCTTTATTTGTCAGTGACCTGCATTGTATATATATATACACTTCATATTCTATATATTCTTCAACTTGTAGATTAAGTAACCATCATTACAGGATTCATCATACTGATTCAAATGGTCAGTAGTCATGTGAGTTTATTATTTGGAATGATTCATTTAAAATATGGATCAGATCAAAAGTGTCATTAGCACTTTTCAAACTACACTAGTTGCACTATAAGTATATAGTAATTTGTTCCTGAATCAGAATAAACCGGCTGGGAGAAATGTTTTTAATTCACAAAAAAGGATTAGTTCATAAGAGTCATTTGTTTGTGAATCAGACCACTGCGGTCACGCGGTTTGTTTTTGATCAACTTAAAAAGACAGTTCATAAAAGTAATTTGTTTGTGAATCAGGCTAGTCACATATCATTGTGTGAAGCCTGCAAAAAAAAAAAAAAAAAAAAAAAATCAATAGGAACAAGTTTTCCTGCCAACGCTTTGCGAAAACATGCTGTTTTTATCTTATCAAATTCATTTGAGAAAATTGGTTAAAAAATGACATGGATCAGTAGATTCAGCGGTGTAGGAAAAACTGCCATAGAGTGAAAGATCAATTAAATATCCGTCAAATGAAGATCACAATTAATTAGAAAAATCTATATTTTTTTATACAGCCCTACAAGATCATAAAACCAGACACTTAATACGTCCATCAAACCTCAGTGGAATGAGAAAAACATATTACCTCACTGGTGTTCTTGGACTTCCCAGAAGCTTGCGAGGTGAACGGGATTTTGGCTCATAAGTGAACTTTTCCTTGATGTTTTCAAGCACAGATGGAGCTATGTACGTAAAGCCCTGAGGAGAGACAACATCCGAGAAAAGATTAAATAATTAAATAAAAAAAAGAGTTTGGGTAGACAAAAAAAAATAGATGAGTGTAGAGGATATGCAATTATGATGAAGCAAAAAAAAAAAAAGAACATGTCACGCTAACAGCTGGAAAAAAACAGTTAAACAGTGATAATACAGACCAGATGAGAGGCATTATTCCTTTCTCGTAAGTTTGTCTACAAAATAAACTAATTTACCACACACACAATGCTGACACACACTCACAAAGTAGGTCGGGAGTCTGAAATGAATCTCATACGCATTCTTGAGTGCTCAACATAGCATGCTGAAGATAATGAAGATCAAATGGTGTCTAAACAAATTTTGAGGCTTCCGTTGGTTCCGTGTTATGTTTGGGATATAGTGTCACGTACCATACAGGCCTTGGTGCTGAGTAATATTATTCTATTGGTCTGAAGAATATCTTTATGTTTATGATAAAAATGTCTGTTTGGTATTTTACTACCTATGTAGTTCTGTAGCTCATGGTGACAATCTTATGAATATATATTTTAATTTACTTGAAGCATATAACAATATTTTAAAATAATTTCAGCAATACTTGATGTTAGTTTTTAGTGAATTTATCTACACTACTGTTCAAAAGTCAGGGGTCAGAAAGAGTTTCTTCTTTCAAAGAAATTAATTTTTTTCAGTAACCAGTAATTTACAGTAAATATTTTTCACATTGTTATAAAAGATTTTAAATAAATGCTGTCGTTTTTAACTTTCTTAATATTTTTGTGGAAACCCTAATACATTTTTTCAGTATTCTTTGATTTTAAACAGCACAACTGTTTTCAACACTGATAATAAAAAGAAATGATTCTTCAACACCAAATCAGCATATTAGAATGATTTCTGAAAAATCATGTGACACTGAAGAGGAATTAATTAATTGCATTTTAAAATATATTAAAATGGAAAAGTCATTTTAAATTGTAATAATTCTTCACAATATTACTGTATTTTTGATCCTTGGTGAGCAGAAGAGACTTTTCATAAAATCTTTCCAACCCTAAACTTCTGAGTTATCAAATACAGATTATTTTTCTATTTATATGTTATTGGCTAATAAACACAAAAATAAATATGTTCACTATTGGTGCACTTTGGAAAAGGCATCTGCTACATCTACGAATATAAATTTAAGGTTGAAGTCACCACAGAGGTATAGTGTAGGTGCAAAGAAAATATATTTAAAGAGCGTACACATAAATTTAGCCCAAAATGAAACACACTGACCAGGAAGACTTGGTTGGCGCTTTCACTGAGCGTCGAGTCATCGGGACTGTCCACAGGAGTCTGACTAGTGAACTTTGAGTCAAACTGGCTAACATCGTCGGCTGATTGCTGCAGAAAAAGAGATCTATGAGGAGTTATTATCGAATACTTCATCATGAGATCTATAATAATGACAAAAACAACTAGAAACACGCAACAAGAGACAAAAAGTTGATTGTTCTAAGAGAGAAAACAGTCATACCAAAAAAGGCTTAAAGGGAGGTTCAACTTTACACGCCAGTAGATCATCCCAGTTTATGTGTCTGAAGAAGGAGTGGGCCTAAAAAAAATACATTATCTTTTTATAATCTACAGAAATCCGCTATTTATGTATATATGATTTCCTGCTGTTATGAGAATGGGTTCACCACATCAGAAGGTCAGATACCTGGACGTCTAAAGCATCTCGAGGACCTGCTCCCATCCTGATCGATGCATTTCTCTTCAGCAGCTGGGTGCAAAAAAACACACACAGCCCCATTAGTTGAGCAATAAGACCGAATTCCACACTGCTGCGAAACTTGAATGACCTGATTGAACTAAGACCTCTACCTTTTTCAGAAGGTCCCGTGCTTCTTGGGTCAGGTAAGGTGGAAGGTTCAGTTTGCACTTTAAGATTTTGTCAATGGTCTTTTTCCGATTTTCTGCGGTGAACGGTGGCTGGAGGTATAAGGGTTAAGAGGTTAAAGAGGAGTCTGGGTAAACTTATTCTCTCTACAAATTCATAAGACATTTGGTATCTTCACAATAATGACTTGAAATCTGTCTGAATGGAAGGAAATTATGTTCAACATCTAGTAGAAAAGTGGAAGCGGTGTGGGAGAAGCAACTCCCTGTTAATGCCAAAGATTTAGAATTAAATGTCAAAAAAGCAATTACAAGTTCAGGTGTCTATATACTTTTGGCCATGTGATGTAGGTTTCAGGATTTATCTACATTTGTTGACATTAATTGTTTGAAGAAGATTCCATCTGTTATTTTTGGGTACACACAATCAAAGTGGTATCTATTTGTTAAAGAGGTCACAAACTAGGTCAACAGAATTATTGGTAAAATGCTCTGTCAACAGAATACCTCAAGAGAGATTATCTCTGTCTAGGTCTAGCAATAATGTGTAAGGCCTGTCTTCAGTGTAATTAACTGAAAACTAGAGTTGATGAATGGCAGGAGGTTTGTGAGTTTAACGTCTCTCTGTCAATCAAAGCCAAATCAATTTCAAAAATATTTTGCTGGGATATTTTTAAAAACCTAAAGTTAAACTTGTGCCTTTATGTTTGTGTGGAAGATAATCTTATAAACACACAAACCAGTTACAACAACCTCAAAAAAAAAAAAACTTCATAAAGTGTCTGAAAATACCTATATTTCAATTATATTATATTATATATATATATATATATATATATATACACACACACAGCTATGGAAAAATTAAGTGGTCTCTTAATTTTTCCATAGCTATATATATATTTCATTATTAACCTCAAAACTGTAAAAAAGTGGGATCATACAAAACTGTTGAATAAGTGGGATCATACAAAATGCATGTCATTTTTTTTATTTTAAATAGCATTCATATTTTAAAGAATATTACTGTTTTTTTAATCAAATAATTGCAGCATTGGTGAACATAAGAGACTTCTTTAAAAAACATTACAAAAATCTTACCAATCAAAAACTTTTGAGTGATTTTGTTAGAGCTGCATGAGTCTGGATAAATTGAGAATACATTTTTTTTTTTT
This sequence comes from Chanodichthys erythropterus, assembly GCF_024489055.1. Taxonomy (NCBI): domain Eukaryota; kingdom Metazoa; phylum Chordata; class Actinopteri; order Cypriniformes; family Xenocyprididae; genus Chanodichthys; species Chanodichthys erythropterus. Next base: position 44,416,310 of record NC_090230.1, on the reverse strand, counting down.
TTTTTTTTTTTTTAAATAGATATCAGATTCTGAATTGACAACTAAACAAAATAACAGGTTCTGACAAAATGTTAATTGCTGCAGTCTATTTAAAAATATTTAGCCTAATAAATTTGAATTCATTAAAAAAAAAGATATTTTAATCCATTTGAATGAATGATTCAATGACTCCCTCAGAATGACTGTTCATTACAGTAGACATCAGTGTTTATATCAGAACCATAAACCTTTATCCCAGTACTTCTGTGATAATTTAGAGAATTTAATTTAGAATTTAATTTAACTTAGAGAAAATTAGCAGCAACACAGATTTGATTGTTCCGCTGTGATCGTACTTGTAACAGACATCTAGCCAAATCATTGTCATTTAAGAATAAGATCATGTGGGTGTTTGAATCGAGATCTTTAAACATTAATCGTACAGGTCTAGTGTATATATCTACAGTATCTATCTATCTGAATAATCTATATTTATATCTGCTGATATAATCTACAGCTTTGTTCCCATCTGAAAACTTTAATATGAAGCAACATAGCAGAACAGATATGAGAAGGGGCACTCACAGCTCCTGTTAGCATGTCATACATCAAGGCTCCCAGACTCCACCAGTCCACAGCTCGATTATGGCCACTTCTCATGAGGATTTCTGGTGCCCTGAAAGAGGGAGAGAACAAGAGAAACAAAAGACAGTGAAAGAATGAATGAATGAGTGAAAAGAGAGGCCAGTGCACCAACCATTTTTTTTGTGCTGCTGTCTTTTTCTTTTTACTTTGACCTAACTGACACAGGAGGCCACAAATAAGCCTTCAGTAGACATGATTGATGGAGGCCCTGGCCTCTGTGAACTGGGTGGACTTTTAAAGAGGCCACATCATGGAAAACATGACCCTATTGGATTTTTCTTGCAGTTTTAAAAATGAAGTTCAAGTTGTTAAACTTTCACAACCCAAAGCTTTCTAGCCTACACAGACCAATTTTGAAACGAAAGGCTGAAATACACTACACAACTTTTAAAATCTGAACAGATTTTAAAACACTAGGCATCATACCCTTGGCGATTTTGCAAATGGTTACAGAGAATAACTGGGCATTATACACTAAACGACTGAGGATCAAACACTACCAGACTTTTAAATCATTCCGAACACAACAAACTTACACAGAAACAAACCCTTGTTGCTAGGAGATGCATAACAGATGAAACAAACATGGATGTGCAGGAGATGAGCGCAGTAGTTGTTGTAGTGACTCTGTGTTGAGTCACAAAAGAAAAAACGAGCCAAGCGCATTTGGATGGGTAGACAGTGTCAGTTGTTTTATCTGTGCTGATCAGTCAAATATTGAGGCTAATTTGTAACGTGTGATCAGTTAATTTACTTTTGTATTGTTGTTGTATTTATATTGTATTTTATTGAAACGCTGGTAGATAGAGGACAGCTTTGGTTTCAGTTTGTGTCATGCACTACGATATGTATTTTAAAATCGGCTCAAAATATCAAACATGTTTTGATATCTTCCGACTGGATGGAATCATAATCTGAAGCTAAAAAAAACAACAACACAATTTTCTGTGAAATCTGTCAACCCGAGCTGCCCAAAATCTGCAGACTGCTGCAAACTTTCAGCAACTAAATAAATCTGCAAATCAAATGCAATAGCGGGTTGCTCAGAAATCTTCATGGTTGAGTTGACGTCAACCATGAGTATATCAAAATAAACAATCAATATTCAGCAACTTGGTCAAATCTGATGAGGGAACTACAATGGTTTTATGCTGGTCTTGAACAAAAAGTTTCAGTAGCATAAAAAATCGTTTAACTGGGTGAAAATGAGAGTTTGTACATACATGTACTCTATGGTTCCACAGAAGGTGTGTGTGACGATACCGTCGTGGATCGACTCCTTACACAGTCCGAAGTCTGTCAACTTCACATGACCTGAGATGAGAATGAAATGAGCACATCCATAGGAGTAGTCTTTATTGAACAGGAAATGGTGCAAGCCTGGGGAATGTCTGGGATAAAAGGACAGAGGTGAGTGTGTGTTTTATTACCATTCTTATTGAGCATGATGTTCTCTGGCTTCAGGTCTCTATAGATGATGCCTTTCTGATGAAGGTGACCCAAGGCCATGGAAATCTCTGCCAGATAAAAGCTAGGAGGAGTTAAATAAATAAGATTATAAATAAAACAATACAAAGTAATTAATAATTGATTAAATTAAAAATGGAAATGCTTTCACAATCCATGAATTAGAATTTTGTTATACAAATAGCTCCCCCCAAAATATTACATATATTATATAAGCAATATGATATTGCGTTTATACAACAGTTCGACGGCACGAGTGTGTAAATAAATAAGAACAACAACGGAGTGTCTGTAAAACCCTCTTTTGTGCAGCACTACTTCCTTCCGCCACGGATTCAAATCTCAATTTGACAGTTGGACCAAGCCTCCATTACTAATTCTAAAACGTCACTTCAGAACTAGTAACGAAGGAACGTTTCAAAACTCAAGTTGTCAGTTAAACCAAGCCTCCGTTGCTAACTCGAAAATGTCACTTTAGAACTAGTAACGAAGGAACGTTGAGTCGCTTCATTGAAACACATTCCAGAGAGTGTGGAGAGAGTGTAGGCTATTACCTGTGTCTGGTTTATTGCATTATATTCATTCATCAAGTCGATGTCCATAATATTACATCCTTTATACAAGTCCGTTTGAATGTCCGCTTAGGGGGAAGCGATCTTTGTATTTGTCTTTTTTCAGCTTTGGGAATTTTCCATCCATAACACCACAGCGCTAAAACAACTTCCTTTTGCAAAGTTCCTTTCAATTTAAAAGTCTCTTGTGACTCACTGACTAATTCTCCTGTAAAGTGTTGCCGCCATCTAATGGCGTATTAATGTAATGTTCACTCAATCCATATTACTTAATGGACATATTTATATAAAATAATATTTATTGAACAACATATAAGCACAACTGTACAGTTCAGTCAAACAAACATAAAGCACTAGTTATTAAAAAAAATGTGGGTTTTACAAATATTTAACGAATGAAAAGGATTTTAAAGAGCCTTTGAAAAAACCTCCTAACTCCATTGGATCCTCAAACTGTCAATCAAGCCTCATTAATCCGCCTCACCTCCTGAATGAAGTGCGCACGCAGTTTGGACATCTCCTCTGTGCAGTGCAAAGGTAAATAAAAGATCTGATGTTTGAAAAAAAAATTGTAAAGCGTTTTCTTTACTCAAAAAAACATATGTTTATAAAGTTTAATGTTTTACGTATTTGAAGCGGAGAAGAGTCTGATATGTCCCGACTAGTTGTAGCCAATGTGCTATATAAGGATGTAACGTTACGTTTATTATTATCAAATTTAATATAGCACAATTCGACTTGCTCTGGAACAAATAATAGATCAATAAGACCAAAGACTGCCCGTTCTATGTACTCAAATTGAATTATGTCTCGTGTTTAACCACTATAAGAGCCAGCGGCAAATCCCAGAGTCACTGGCCGAGATGAAGCTGTTCTCGGCGGTTACAGAAGCACTGAACGGCCGCTGACGCACTCGAGATCGCATCTCCGAAAACGTCAAAACAAATTGTAAAATAGGCGCTGTTATTAAATATGAGTCACATATTTCAGGTCTAAACAACAACATTCTCGCCTAAAAAACTATTAAAACTACAGTTCGTGGTACAAGGAGTAGTATTTGTAAAAATTACGGTTGATTTGATCGGCCGCCATGACGGTCACTTCAAGCGGAGTGATACAAACTGTGAAAAGGCAGTAGGAGTGCTGTTATCACTGAAATATCGCATGGCTATCAGCCAATCACATTCGAGAACCAGACAGAACTGTTGTATAAATATATATATATATATATACATTAAACAGTATGTTAAAGTATGTTAAACATGTGTTTGAAACAACATAAAATAATAGTGATAGATTATTGGGGAGAACTATTACTTCATTCATTCAGATTTTTCTTCAAATCTTCACAAACCTCGAAATTAACATATAAAAAGGAACATCTTCACAATTATCATGGTCACCGTTTCCAATAATTTAACAAGAAATTTAATGCATTTGGTTTGACAAACCATAAAATCAACATTTGGGTCAGCTGTTCAAACCATATTTGTTAAGCTAATGAATTTTGAAACCCTCCCACATGAGATCAATGTTTATACACAACAGAACTGTTGCATCCAGATAGCAGACAGGTCATCTTGACTCCGGAACGATCTATACACTGATAAGAGTAATACAGCCTCACTCACCAGGCTGTGTCTTCCAAGAAGATCCCCTCCCTCTCCAGTTGCATGAACAGCTCTCCACCTGTTAGAATAATATGATCTTGATTCCAGATACATTCTATAAAACATGTATGCTATTTTGCTACTCAAGGCCATTTATATTTTAATATTTTTCTGAGAACCAAGACAAAAACTATTAATTAAAAATGCATTTTTTCAGGATTTGCTGACTTTTGAGCTAAAAAAAAAAAAAGTAGCAATGGTAGCTGTGTTGAACTCACCGCTAAGGTACTCCAGGATGAGGTAAAGTTTGCCCCCCGTCTGAAAGGCGTACATGAGGTCCACAATGAAGGGATGCTTAACTTCCTCTAGGATGCTCCGTTCTGCTTTAGTATGAGCAGTGTCCTTTGCATTGCGCATGATCATGGCCTGTTGAAACAGACAAAAGCAACAGAATCCATTAAGGGAAGTTGTGTTTTTAAGCAACTGTCAAAACTCACAGCACACATAAAGCACTTGTGACTGTCTGTGCATGAACATCCAGGTGCTGGAGGGTTGTAACTCCCCTGATCACAGCTGTGAACTCATCAGGCTGGTGTCATTAATGCTTTTATTGCTGTTGCAATAAACAGACGTGTGCAAATCTAACTTGGGAATGGAATCCAAAGCATTTCAATCATGTAAACCACAGAGAACAATGCAGCATTAGTCTCAGAACGATTAAACTGCACCAGTGGCCTCGGTACAAGGCCAACGTTGGCTCTCCTCCATCCTAGAATGATTTAAAGCGTAAGATGTTTCTCAATAAGTGGGTCACAGAGTGTGTAGTCAAAGAAACAACAACAGCAACAAAATGTAATTCTAAATGTTGTTCTGATGAGAGATGTATTTTGAAAGATGTGTGTCAAAGCTGTTGACACTTCTGTCAGACACAGTTTAAGGGGTTAGTTCACCCGAAATTGAAAATTCTGTCATTAATTACTTACCCTCATGTCATTCCAAACCTCTAAGACTTTTGTTCATCTTCGGGATGTAAATGAAGATCTTTTTAATGAAATCTGAGAGCTTTCTATCCCTCCATAGACAGCCTACGCAATTGCAACTTTGATGCTTCAAAAAGTTCATTAAGAGATCGGAAAACTATGAATTGAGTGGTTTATTCCAAATTTTCTGAATAGACTCGAATGCTTTTTATTCGAATGCTGAATAGAATCAAATCTTTTTCTATGAACAGATTTAATTTAGGCTTTTATTCACATATAAACATGAACAGAAGCTCAACCGAACCTGAATGATGAGCGGGTTGACTTGCATAGGCCATCTGCCGGAAGATAGTTATTTAAGTTTATGAAACTTTAAATACGGTTATTTTTCTTACAAAAACCCATCGCTTCACTTCAGAAGGCCTTTATTACCCCCTTGGAGTCATATGGATTTCTTTTATGATGGATGGATGGATTTTTTGGAGTTCAAAATCAGAACCGCCATTCACTGCCAATATAAAGCTTGGTAGAGCCAGGATATCTGATTGTGTTCGTCTGAAAGAAGATAGTCATATACACCTAGGATGGCTTGAGGGTGAGTAAATCATGGGATAATTTGTGGTTGAAAAGTTTTTCAATTTTTATTTTTTTAGAAAATGACTGATCATTTAGCTAGATAAGACCCTTATTCCTCGACTGGGATCGTGTAGAGCCCTTTGAAGCTGCACTGAAACTGCAGTTTGGACCTTCAACCCGTTGTACCCGAGTGAAGTCCACTATAAGGAGAAAAATCCTAGAATGTTTTTCTCTAAAAATGTAATTTCTTTTCGACTGAAGAAAGAAAGACATTAACATTTTGGATGACATGGGGGTGAGTAAATTATCAGGAAATTTTAATTCTTAAGTGAACTAATCCTTTAACAGCCTTAAAGGATTAGTCCACTTTTAAATAAACTTTTCCTGATAATTTACTCACCCCCATGTCATCCAAGATTAACCTGAGGAGGGCAGTAATACACTTAGCAGTGTCTACACTGCCGGAATTCTAATAGAGAAGAAGAAGAGAGCTAGTTCAAGATGAGCATTTCTGGTTAAAATGTATAAAATTTATAAACTTTTTTTTAGAAAATGAGTCATTATTTCTCGTCTGGGATTGTTTTTAACAATTTGAAGCTGCAGTGAAACTAATTTTGACTTTCAACAGTTTGGTGCCCATTGAAGTCCACTATATGGAAAACAATCCTGGAATGTTTTCATCAAAAACTTTAATTTCTTTTCGACTGAAGAAAGAAAGACATGGACATCTTGGATGACATGGGGGTGAGTAAATTATCAGGAAAAGTTTATTTAAAAGTGGACTAATCCTTTAACTTATAATACTGTTTTTTCCATCAGTGTTAGTGATATTCTTACCATTTATTTGTGTTAAGTAAAGTGGGACGGTACTTGTGTATATCAACCATTTTTGAGAAACAGTTACTTTGTTCAAATTCCTAAAAATTTGGGTCACTTCTTAATTACCATGGGAAAATGTGAGTCCTATGGCCAGACAGTTGAGAACCACTGGTTTAAAAGATATTTTATCTAAAACTGCTTCAATGCACAAAGAAGAGCCCACTAATTGTTGATAATAACAAAGCCACTTCCTGATGCAGCATATTGTGACCGCATCATATCTTTCGACCATGTTGATAAATGACCATATATAGCACTCATCTAAGGTCTTGCCAAATTAGACCCTGTAAAGCATGCGATTGTAAAAGCCTTGTGTTCTAAATATGTTAAACTCAGCATTTTAAGCAAAGCAATATTCCTTCTATTGAATGTTACTGTGTGATTCTCTGTAATGATCCACTTGTCTGCAGTTACAAAGTGCTGAAATAAGTGAATAAACTAAACCATTTTATCAGCTGTTGTGAAAAAGAAAAACACACTAAAACTATACGAATCAAAAAATCATTACTGAAACTGTTCATAGGTAATGAAACATTCACAGACCTGAAGCAAACTACACCAATACAACCTGTTAACTAGCAGGACCAGGCATGACGGAACACCGGTGTTGGATGTAACTCATTATTTAAGTAATGAATTACTGTATTTTAATTACTTTTCCCTTGAAAAAGTAAAGTAAGGGATTACTCTTAATTTCTTCTGATGTATTGCATTAAATAGTGGATTTAACATCAACATTTAACGTCTAATGTATGTAAAAATATGTTTTAATGTAAAATGTAATACTTTGCTCAGTTCAAGAATATCTATCCATCTATCTATCTATCTATCTATCTATCTATCTATCTATCTATCTATCTATCTATCTATCTATCTATCCTTGTATCATTCAACTGGTTGAGGTTGACATGGGATTTAGAAAATAATTAGTAATAAGCAATGCAATACTTTTTAGAGAGAGCAATTAGAACAGTAATCTAATTCCACTGTTGAAGATGTAATTAGTAGCTAGTAATTAATTACTTTTTTGGAGTAACTAACCCAACACTGCGGAACACCCATACTGATTTTCAGGGAAAGATGAATTATTGGGAAATATGCAGGGCCGTACCTTTTTCAAGACTTTCATGGCAAATATCTTCCCAGAAGTTGGCCCAGTTACCTTGCGAACTTGAAAAACCTGTTTTGAAACAGAAGAGGACTGTCAAAAAAAAAGTCAAAAGTCTGATAAAAATGTCTCGGTTAGATCTAAAATACAAATCTACAAAAAAAAAAAAAAAAACTAAAACAACATTAACAAACAAATTATGTAGACTAACATTCGAGGTTTGGGGTCAGTAAGATTTGTTTTGAAAAAAATTGATACTTTTCTTTAGCAAGGATGCATTAAATAAAAAAAAAATGGATCATGGTTTCCACTAAAAATATTAAGCAGCACAAATGTTTTCAAAATTGATAACAATAAGAAATGTTTCTTGAGCACCAAATCAGCATATTAGATTGATTTCTGAAGGATCATGTGACACTGAAGACTGGAGTAATGGCTAATTAAAATTCAGATTTGCCATCACAGGAGTAACTCAACCTTTCAAAGACAGAACTGCTTGTGATCTCGGCCAACCCAGCACTTCATCACAACTTATCCATTCAGCTAGGTTTGTCATCCATAACTCCTTCCAGAACAGCCAGGAACCTCGGAGTTGTGATTGATGATCAGTTAAACTACAACGGCCCAGTCCTGCAGATTTGCCTTATACAACATTAGGTAGATTACACCCTTCCTATTGCAGCATGCAACATAACTCCCTGTCCAAGCTCTTGTTCTATCCAGACTGGACTATTGTAATACTCTCTTGGCAGGCCTTCCAGCATGTACTGTCAAACCTCTGCATCTGATCCAGAATGCAGCAGTGAAAAGTGGTCTTTAACGAGCCGAAGAGAGCGCACATCACACCTCTCTTCATCAATTTGCACTGGTTGCCAATAGCCACTCGCATCAAATTCAAGGAACTAATGTTTGCCTATAGAACGACCACTGGCTTTGCACCCAAACCTAAACTCACTACTTCTGACTTATGTGCCCTCCAAAAGCTTACATTCTACAAGTGAACGGTGCTGGTTAAATGACCTGCCTAACTCAACCCGAGCTGCTGAATCTTTAGCCACTTTCAAGGAACAGCTAAATAAGTACTGAATTTTTAAAAATGTGACGATACCAGAATTTTGAGCACTGTTGAGTAGATTCTTAAACACCTCTGATTGGCCATTGTGTTCACGTGCTCAACGGACATGTCTGTGATTGGTTACAATGAGCAATGCTTCGAAAACATGTTGTAAATAGACATCTTTGACACTCACACCAAGGACTTACACAGATACACACGTGAGTGTTTGAAAGCAGCTGTCTATCAGCGGATCCGTCTATCAGCGGAAATATTAAGGATTGGGAAAGGGATTGTAGCCAATCACAGACTTATCTGTTGAGCATGTGAACACAATGGCTAATCAGAGGTGTTTAAGAATCCGCTCAACAGCGCTCAAAATGCTAGGGAGAAATGCTGGTATCGTCATATTTTTAAAGTTTCAGTAGCGACTTGGTACCAAAGTCGGTACTTTTGACAACACTAAACACCAACACTTTTTTTTCTATTATATTTCTATTCTATCTAGCTATGTGCTGTGCTAGACTAACTGGGACTAGTCACAACCATTGCATATTGTTGCCCTATTGTTTATTTGATTGCTTCTAAGTCGTTTTGGATAAAAGTGTCTGCTAAAGTCTTCAAACCTGCTCCTGGAGGGCAACTGCCCTGTTTACATCCAACCTGCTTCAGCTTGTGATTTTCAAGTGATCCTGAAGAGCTTGATTATCTGGTTCAGGTGTGTTTGATTAGGGTTGGAGTGAAACTCCAGTGGGCAGTGGGCCTCCAGGAGTAAGGTTGAAGAACTATGTGCTAAATCATTAAATGTAAATGTAAACTACATTTTAAATAATTTAACTTGTACACATTATATTACTTTTTTTTTTTTACTGTATTTTGATCAAATAAATGCAGCCTTGGGGAGAATTAAAGACTACTTTCAATAACATTCAAAAAATCTTACTGACTTACAAACATTTGAAGGGTAGAGTATATTATTATGTGTCCAAAATATGCCACATGCAGGGAGGAAACACAAACGCTGCAAGTCTTGCTTACCTTTCCATATCCTCCTTTTCCCAAAACACGAAGCAACTCAAAACATTCCGGACGAATTTGCTCCGTGCCTTGATTCACACTATTTTCAGAGATCTCGAACTTCTCACAGTCTTCCATACTAAAATATAGAATATGAGAGTATAAATACATTAAAATATACACATGCATTTGGCTTAAGGAGAAGACAGCTCACTTTTGGAGGGGCTAACTTCAAAATGACATCATCAAAATACACAAATATAATTTTGTGCATCCAAAAGTGCATGGTGACATACTCACAATTCAAAGCCACTGCACTGATCCATGTATTCATTAATCTTGGCCTGTGGACAAAAACAAACTTTTTGTGTTTCTGGTAGGTTTACACAGAGTTTTAGGTGTGGACTGCAGTTTTTTGTATCGCTGCAGCTTTTCCACCAATTGCACAGTATGCAGATCTGTCACGGCCATTAAAGCTCAATCTATACAGTGACTGATGAGCACTGGCTCTCCTCCATCAACCAGAGTATCAAGGTCACTGATCACTCTTATCACATTACAGGACCCAGTCTAACAATAGAGAGAGTGGCAGACCAATGTAAGTCGGACCTACATGGAATTTTTTTCTGGTTTCACTTTCAGAGGCAATTCAGGAGCAAAGTCTGACTTGTCAAACTTTCGAACACTAAACTCATGTCAATCTTGCTTTAATTTCAGTGTTATAAAAATTAACTGCAGATGAAGTTCTTTAAAAGTTCATATCTCTCAAATATATACTCTGTTCTATTGTTTTTTTCTTTCCTCTTATTTCCCCTAATGCAGTATAAGACATTTTCTTTAAAAAAAATCATCAATAAAATAAGTAAAATAAATAAAAAAAGAAAAATTTAAATCATATTAAATTTGGTTTCACAATCTGCCTAGTCATGAAAGTTTGACAGCCCATTAAACAGTCGCCTCCATACACCTGGCTTAAGTGATGCTGCTGGTTGGGTATCCAAACATCCAGTTTAAGCAGGTAGCTGTGTTTCTAGCTGGTCATTAACTAGTTAACCAGCTATTACGTTGGAAAAAATCAGCTGGAATATCTTTAGTATGACCAATTAGTAGCTGGTTTGTTGGTCCACCATCTTATTAACCAGCTTGAACCAGCTAATGACCAGCTTGGACCAACTAGAAACCATTTTAAGCTAGACTTTAAAATCTTATTAAAACAAACATGTCCACTTATGATAAAATACCATGGCATTACCACGTTATATACACATACCCCATGGTAAGTACAGTAAATTTGTCGTTTGTCAAAAATACAATAAAAACCCTTTGTAAATCACATAGCTATCGTTCGGTAGTACCATGATAAATATAGAGCCATTCTTGTCATGTAATAGTTTGCCATAGTACAGTCATGGTACTTTTGTGCCGAGTTTTGAAGCTCGTAACGTGCTGGATCGATTCTCAGGCCGGTCCAGACTATGCGGAAAATCTGAAACCTAGCTGGTTCCCTGTTACATACCCCGTCAGCGAGCTCCTCATCTGACACGCTGTCCTCCGTTGGGTCGAGGTCGATATCAAACACACCGGCCATGGTCACAGTTTCTTTACACGCACCAATACCGAAATAATGATGAATCCCGACACCTCATGATCCCACACGACTCACCGACGCCATAACCGGCTCCGGTACGCATTACGCAACGTATCCTAACCGATATTAACTAACGTTACCGGTAAACGTTATTCACGGCAAACAGCGAATTTCACAGAGCGTCTGTGCGAATGCTCCTGAATGTGTAAAACAAATGACAAAAAAAATGAATTAGAGTTTTACTCATACAAGAGAATATCTTTTATTTTACTCCCCTCGTTCTGTATCTGAGGTAAGTGGGTGTATGGATAGGAAATAGACGTCACTCTCTGTGTGTATAGGAAGCTGCTTTGACTTGTAGTAGCGCCTCACTGCCAGTAGGTGTCGACAAAAGACCTGACAATGTTTTGCTTCTGTACATTCGTGCTGCTACACCTCACAGACACACAGCTATTGCGTTATCACTGATATGCCCATGTGTTTTCAAGTTTAATTGATTTAATAATAAATAACTCCACTTTTCGTCATCTGATTTGAGATAGTAATATAGATTAGAACTGCATACATGCATACAAAGTATGTTGTATAGTAGCCTATATACAACCAATAGGGCATTTCACTAACATAGAACGGGGTGATCATACTCTTTTAGACACTAATATTATATATAAATATAATCTGGGTCAAGGGGGCACATATATTTTGTTTTGCTTGATCAGATTTTATAAGGTGTAGCTACTTCTGTTTAGATACGTCTGTTATGGAAGACAAATTCAATCATTTTGCCCCTACTGGATTATTTGTGATTGTGAAGAGTAATTTTGTTGAATGGGGCTAGGTCTATTCAAACCTATTATCCTATCCTATACTTAAAAATGTTCAAAAGTCAGCAAGCTCACCAAAAGGCATGTTCAGAAGAAAGATGCGAGCTCACACACTATACATTGTTACAAAGTGCTGGGTAGCCACAATTCTCTGTTCCCCACTTTATAAAACCACATGAATGGATCACAATGAGCACTTTGTTTGTGTTACATATGCTTCAAGCAACTAAAATAAAAATAAAAATCACTTTGCAAATGAGTTACAGGGACTTTCCAAAGTTGTATTTTTTTTCCTTTTCAAAAAGAGGCATAATAACTCATTCATACCTACTTTACACAACCTGACACCAAAACAATGTGTTTAACCATGTTTGGCCGTTGATGCTAATATACTACAATCAAGCTATTTTAAGCTGTATTGTTCGTTTTAAAAACGGGCCTCCTATTGTTGATTGTAGACACAGATTGTACTCCGTTCCCCCCAAAATGTGGCAGTTCAGAATTAGAGAAATGAGGGAAGCTAGCAGTTTATCAAAGTCAATACTTTTGCTTGTTTTAATGATACATACCTGTGGGTTTCTGTGACATGTGCAGATATGCAAAGCTCATGCATACGTTAGAGTTTTCCTGGATAAAGATACTAGGATCTGCGTCAGGTAGGGTGACATTTACACCTGGTTCTGACTCAACCTGGGTGTGCCAGTGTTCTCCTGTTCGGTGATAACACATCATTGATTCATGTGACAGGTAAAGACCCTGATTCACCTCGACATCAGACTTTTAATTATGAATACACTTGCTTTTGACAGATTTGATTCCTTTTCTTTCTCCCAGAATCTTCCAAAATGTGTCAAATGATCATGTAGAACACTTTAAATGACAAAACTGCTATGCAAATTTATTTATTTTTTTAAAATACACTGTCTGTGTCCCTTTTATATTGGAAAATGCTTCGTAAATGTATTTTAAAAGGTTCACTTGTGTCCCCTACTGGTTCCTCGAGGTAGCACACTATGCGTGCACGTTTGGAAATCTAATTAATCCCTCAAAAGTGTGTTGTTGGTCGCATGATTAACAAGAACACCGTATTGTGCAACCTACACACAAGAATGGTGGTGAGAAGCAGGATGGTTGTTAAAGACACAACTGAACATGTCAAGCCTTATTTTAATATTTAAACCTGTTTGAACGAGCTATTTGCATAAAGGCGAACCCTCAGGCAAAGCCTGTAACTGTAGTGGGCGTGACCGTTCCTGAGTTAATCACTTCACTAAATGAAGAGTGACCCAACAACTATTTCATTCTGACAGAATGAAAATGCAAATATGATATTATACAGTAGACATATTTTCAAAGCCGTTTTTCATTGATGCTTCTTATTGGCCCATAAAAGGAATGACATTTGTGCCATATTTCTTACTGCAGTTGTCACTTTGGTACGTGTTTATAATTTTAATTTTATTATCTTTATTTTCATACAAATTATGTATATTTACGTAGGCCTATATATTATGTATGCCTAGTATTTTCTTTTTAACTGCTTTGAATTTATCTTAAATTTTAATCTTAAAAAAAACTTGATCGTAACTTTTATTTTCTCTGAAGCTTGCAGAAATTACATTCATTGTCTGAAATTACTGTTGTATTTTGTATTGCTGTGCATTGATGTGTGAACAATATATTATAAAGCTCAAATAACAAAAATACATAGAACAAATAACAAAAACCAGGACACAGATTGACATTTAATTCATTCAACTTTATTTATTCACACTCAGGACACATGCACAGTCATACATGAATGGCAGAGGGGGTTCCCTAAAAAGTACAGGATGTTCTGAACAGTTAGAGGAAATGATACGACTCGACTGTGAAAGCCAAGCAGATCATCCTGTGGTTTTTACAATGGTGAAAAACAAAAGGGGGGGATTGCTGAATGAACATCTTTTTAATTGAATAACAAATACCAGTTGCACATGTTAGATAACGACTGAACAGTTACATGACGGGGGCGGGGAGGGGGGGGGGGGGAGCAAGTGCAATTGAAGGGGTGGGCAAAAAGATCTGTCATAACACAGTGTGTTGCAATAAGGTGTGTTCTTTTTTGATTCTCAAGAAATTCAAGTGGACAAAACCAAGTGCTGGGCACGCGAGCGCGCGCATACACACACACACACACGCCCTTTAAAGAGAAGGGCTACGCAGAGACACACATGTTCGTCTATAGAACAAGCAGGAACACGCCAATAACGCTCTCTATAAACACACACATCGAAAATATTTCTTTCATAACGACCCCACTGATATCAAACACCAATATCAGGACAAAAACACTGTTCAGTAATGCAAAAAAAAAAAAAAAAAAAAAAAAAAATTAACTAAAAATAACAACATCGACAGCGAATGAAAATAGAATGTTTTCAGAGGGGATGAAAAAGCCCAAAATGTCAGACAGCCTACAGACTGTTGTCGCCGGGCGAATGTAACAGCCAACACCAGTCTGATAAGCTATCTGACACACTGGGGAGAGACTTGTCCACACCAATAAAGACACATAATGAAGAATTAACTCACTTACCAATGATGAGACGAGAGGGTGGGGCTGAAAAAGAGGCGTGGTCACTAATTCTAACAATGTAATGATTTAAATCCCGTTTTGGAAGAACCGAAAGCGTTTTTCCCCTCATTCAGCGGATGCTGTGTGAGATAATCGAAAGCAGTCTCTCCTTTCTGTCTCACCCTAGCTGTGTTTCGATTCCTAGCGAGGCGCCTACCAAGAAAGGGTTTTTGGGGCATCATCATCAAGCTCGAAATGTCCGATAGACTGTCTCGCTGGATTTTGAGACACAGCCTCTCTCGCGCGCTACCCTTCACTCGCTCCCTCTCTACCACCAGTGTTGCCACATCCGCGTATTATAAGCCACTTTTCATCAAGTCGCGTATTAATACGGGCAATGACGCGTTGCGCTTTTGGTTCATTTCCAGAAAACAAACGCATGTTTGGAATTTCAAAATTAAAGAACTGTAGAATTAAACAAATAATAAAAATACAAATTACCATATGTATGTATTATCTTATTCTTTAGTAAGTTCTTTAATTTTGTATTTTAATTAAGTTAAAAGTGCAAACTTTTCCATTTGTAGATTTGGATAGCCAACTGCATAGCTATATGTAAAATAGACTATTTATTTTTGCGAACGTATATACTTGTATAAAAGAGTATTTTGTTAATTAATGACCTCAGATTAGCTTTGCCTTTTGTAATCTATATTAATCAATAAAACCGAGAAATTCAGTTCGCTTGCTTTTTCTCACGAGATCTGGCAACACTGCCTCATCCTCTACGCCAGCAGCGCGCAGTGCATTGAGTTCAGCAGAGGGTTCATTTAAGGTAACGGCAAAAGAAACTCCACACTGTTCCATTTTTTTTACACGCTTGCAGCTTCCAGACTCACATACCAGGGCAGCGTTACAAAAAGGCACCGAAAAAACATTTCACAAGCAATTAAAAGGAAAAAAAAGACGCAAAAAGAAGCGATGGACAAGACGTTCGCCTAGCTGCCTGATGTTATGCCACCAGTGCAGTGGTTCTTAATCTGCTCCCTGTGGCCCCCCAACTCTGCACATTTCAGATCTGACACACCCATTTCAGGACATAGAGCCTCTAAAAATGAACCGATGAGTTGAGTCAGGTGTGTTAGATTAGGGAGACATCCAAAATGTGCGGTTTTGGGAAACCACTACTGCGTTAGCTAGTTATCTGCATGTAAATTAAACTATTCAAACTATAAAAGAGGGCAGATAACGTTAATTACCTTTCAAACTGATAGACAATCCGTTAGTCAAATCCAATCCAGCATCTCTCACAGCACCGAGCATCCTCCATCGTGACCGGATGTTCTTCAAATGTATAGAATACGTGCGATAAAGGAACTACGCGCGAAACGTGGCAACCGCCCACGCACATATGTGCCTGAATACAAACGCGCTTCTTAATCTGATTGAATGCGTTATTGCATCTGGTGGAGTGGCCCTGTAGTGAGTCATGTGGTTACACACACACACACACACACACACACACACACACACACACACTCCTTCTCCCTCTCCTCTTTGGATTTCTGGAAACAAAACAATAACTCTAGACGAAAGGAACATTATGATTCACCAAGCTTTCAGAACACAACACGATCTTTGCTCACAAAAACTAATGCAATACAAGCACTAGTGAATATGCATAGCATCTTTTAATGACTTTAGAGTCAGTTGCATTACTTTACATTCACTTCCTGTTATGCCTTAATTGAGATCGATTTTAGAATCTAGTATTAGATAACCACTATGCAGCAATTCAAAGCAAACTCATTTTAAAACGAAATTAATGCAGTCGGTCCCTTAAGTGTAATAGACCACACACAACATAAGCCACGCTGCACCTTAACATCCCCACCAATGGGATCAGATAACCTGAGCAAGATACAGAGCTGAGAACATGAGTATCTCAGCACAAACTGCCAGCTAACCAAGCACATTAAAAAGTAAAAATGTTAACCGATAACCTTGAGATATATATATATATATATATATATATATATATATATATATATATATATATATATATATATATATATATATAAAACTCAGGAAAAAATAAACCTATTACTCTAGCGGTAACTCTAGAATTTAGTTTAACTCTGTTTAGATGCCATAAGTTCAAGATGCATTAGGCTAGATGAGAAACAAACCACAATGATCACCATCTTCGGAAACCTATAAGGAGAGGGAAAGAGAGAGAGGGAGAGAGAGAGAGAGAGAGAGAGAGAGAGGAAAACACAGTCAGTTATGCATAATCTTTACTGAATCAACTCATCAGAAACATCTCAGGTTAAGCACTCGGCTCATCTCCACATGCATTTCCTTCCAATCTCTCCCTGTTTTGTTTAACACGAGATTCACGTTAGTGACACGCGCACAGTGGCATCGTCTCTTCCTGCCGGTTGAACAAGCCCACAGCTTTCCTTAAGTAACTGCAGGAGGTTCAAGTTACCAGAAAAAAGGAACATTGTTCCAGAAACATCCATAATCTCTCATTGTGCAACTTCATCTCTCTCTCTCTTTCATTTCCTCCTCCCACACGTACACACGAGCTGGAAAAGAGCTTTAGATAAAACGAACGAATTGCAGACGGGCAGATGAAGGTAAAAAAAAAAAAAAAAAGGTGTAGCTCTTTGTTTCCGTGCGCACTTGTGAGGGATCGGCGGTGGCAGGAATCGAGAGTACAGCCTCAACCCACCCCCCTCCTCCCGCTTCCCTTCCCAACGTCCCCCCCACCCTCCTCCTTCTTTTACTCCCAGGGGCCCCTCCCGTCTCCGGCTGCACTGGGTTCAACAGGGTTCGGCTGCCGAGAGGGGGGAGTTAGTGTGACACGGGGGAGTGTCCGGTTCACTCAAAGAACTCGGAGTATGACTCAGCATCCCTCCTCAGCCAGACCCCGAACAGGCCCCCGCGACCAACCACCGCACGGCCCACGCGGAGCCCCTGACACTACGGTCTGCCACATGAAAACAATAACACCTCACCGGAATCACACGGTAGAATAAAACCAGTCTCGAAGTGATAATTAGGGCAGGGAGGTAATTAGGATGTGGAACAAAAAAGAAATAAGGGTGTGTGTAATAAATTAAAAGGAGGAACCGAGGATAAATATACAAAAATACTCTGTATGAGTGATGGGACTTACGATTGGGGTGGCCTCTCCTGCGCGCCGCCCGTCCACCCGCCCGTTCGTCCGGTGTGGTAATTTTGCCCTCTGGGCCTCAAGGTACTCCCTGAAAGGCTTCTGTAGAGAGGCGCCAAACAGGGGAAGAGCTCTGTGACAGAAAACGAGAAGAGGAGGAGGGGACGGTACAGGAAAGAAAGAAAGAAAAAGAAAGGGAGGGAGAGAGAGAGAGAGAGAGGTCACATAAATTTCACTTACCGACTCGAAAGGTCAGTGAGTTTCCTTTACCCTGCCTCTCCTCTCTCCTCTCTCTCTCTCTCTCACTCTCCGCTCGCAGACAGAGGGAGATAGAGACCGAGCTGTGTTACGGAGTTTATCCCAAAAGACAGAAACTCAAATAAGAGAGGAAAAAAAAAAAACTGTAAAAGTACAGCTTGTTCTGGGAACTACATATCCTAAGCACTTAAAAAAAAATGATGGAGGAAAAAAAAAAAAACAAAAAAAAAAAACACAGACGCACACAAAAAGAAAAAAAAGCTTGTCCTGAAGGCATGCTCACACAGGGAGCCATCCTCACTCACACTCCCCTGTAATGTCCCTCAGCCAGGCTGAAGGAAGAAATGAATGATTTCTCAGAACTCTCACATTTATCACCAGCGGTTCCTGTAAGAACTGGTTTCAGCCAATTAATGAGGAAGCAAGTCCATGGCGTGTCATTACTGGTCGAGAGAGAGTGTAAACTCCACCCACTTAAGCAGGAAGGAGGGGCTTTGTGAGAGACAGCCCATATTAGGAAACCCTTTTATGAGATTTAGTCACTACCTACAACCCCCCTCCCCTCCACTCCACCCCCCACCACACTGACACACACACACACACACACACACACACACACACACACACACACACACACACACACACACACACACACACACACACACACACAGACACAATCACATGGAAAGGAAAAGAGAAGGAGATTGCCTTGGCATGGCAAAACAAGTCAAGGAAATAATTAAAAATTAATATATAACTTTTTTTAAAACACAAACTGCTATTCTTCAGGGTATTTATTGCTAAACTGACATTTTAATCAGAATTCAACTTTTTTTTTTTTTTTCCATGACCTGATGCTCGTTGACACACTTGGACTTTTGTTTTATCACTTTACGCAGTCATGTGGCCGATAACGGTCCCTTTGAACTCCACATTTCACAGACGCAAACAAGACCCTCTGCCCACTCGAGTTTCTGAAAGTGCAACTTCACGCATAAACAATAGATGAGCTCATACTGGTTATTTTGTTAAATCATTAACCAAACACTATCATCATCCACCCATGATGTGGGTTAACTGAGCGCAAACACATCAAGCCCCAAAAAAGCGCAAAAAGGAGATGTAGGTTTGTAAGAACGTTACCTAAAATCCACCATCAAAACCCACACCCACACACCTTTGAGGAGAACATACCAAAATCCAACCAACTGTAAACACACAGAGAAGCTAGCATTAGCACATCTGAAGCTTAATCTCAGATCTAAACCTTCATTAGGTTTTTTTTTTTCTGTCAGCGGGATTTTCGAGCACAGGTATAGCGAAACGCTGTTGCACTAGAACAAAGAGTCAGATCAAAAACTTGTGTCTTTGTGTTTGAGAAATTGGCGGGCTCCAATCGAGCCTTGTCCGATGAGCCACGGTGAGTCAGTGCCTGTACGAGTCAGACATTACACTCCTACCAACCGTCAGAAGCATGCTACTAAAACATGAGGACGATATCTCCATGTCCATAAAACAAGGATTTTCACTTCTCTTCTGGAACTTTCTAGGGCAGAGATCTCTTTGGAAAAACATGCTGGAACTAAGAGATATATATTCAGTGTCAACATTGCACGATCTGGTCATATTTACATTTTCAGATGACAAAATGTGTTGTGATATGTCTTGGAAAATGCTTGCTAAGAGCAGATTTTGTTCACGGTGGAACCCATGCGATTTGTACAATGAGGGGCAATAAAAGTGAGTACTTGAAATATTTCCAAAAAAATATCTGGCATGATTTTGGAGTGAAAACATCTTTTATGGTGGGAAAGTATTATTTCTGCTGAAAAACAACCCTGAAGGTGTATATCATAAGGTTATCAGAAGAAAAAACAACATATATTCACAAAAAAGTTCTTGTGCATATCTGAGTAGGAGGAAAATTCATTTCGAGTTGTTACAACATGTAATGTAAATGCTGCAGAGAGATGGAATGCATTTGTTTTTCAGTAGAATGTGTTGGCTAATAATAATAATAATAATAATAATAATGATAAAATGTAAAAAATGTGATAGATAAAAATCTATATAAATTGTGTTAAAAATGTATATCATGCTAAATTAGATGATATAAATGAATGGACACCTCAAAACCTCAGATATTTCCATCATTATACACTAGCTGTACATTTTTAATCAAACTGCATTAATGTTCATGCAAAAAGTAATACAATTTAAATTGACATAACAGCTAATGCTAAAGTTGTTTCTGTCCTCTGTTTGGGAGTAAAACGAGAAAAAAAAAAATTTTGTTGTGGCTGCAACTGTGTGTAACATTTGTATAAAAAGGTTAAAAATGGAAAATTCAAACTTGAAGCCAAATGATCAACTTGGCAAACCAAATTATTTCTTTTTCAGATATATAAACAAAAGAGTATTTTTTTTAAATAAGTTAAGTGGTTATACTGCTTGCTTTGTTGAAACTGTTTAAATGTGTGTTAATAAGGAAAAAACTCTAAAAGGTGTGATTTGCTTTTTTAAAAAACTGTGAAATAAATACTTAAATGTGCAAGTACAAACACACCTCTAATGTACAGTGCATACTGTCTATGTAAATCGTGGAAAAACATGTAATATTATTTGTATTAATTATAATGAGTGTTTCGTTTTTCACACTGTTTTAATGTGTTGAGACTTGTTTTTTGCAGTTGCATCATATTTCCTATTTTTAGTTATCTATATCATTCAATGTATGAAAATTAATTTCTTATGAAAGTAAAAGGCTTAAATGACATTGCACAACATACATGCAACTGATTAACATGATTAAAAATACTGAAACAGATCGATAATTACTTATTGTTCAAATTTGTTTTGTGTATTTAAAAATGGGAGTTAATGATTACTCAATAATTCAAAATAAGATTTTCTTTGTGTCGTATCAGTTATTTCAATAATGCGGGATTTACAGGAAAACCATGTGTCATTGTTTATCAAATCTGTTCTGCATAACGGCTTTCTTGCAATGAGTAAAAAGCAAGCAAAACAGTTATATTTAAAAAATAAAAGTCCTTTTGTATTAAAAGTTTTATTATTTATATAAATTCTATACAAATAACCAAAAATCTAGAGTGAATTAGTAATATATACTATTTTTAATCGATTTGTATTAAAAAAAGCACTATTTATATTTCACATCATATTGTATTTTAATATAATTTATTCCATCAATTAAAATCAATACAAAACACAAAACTGACAAGAATCCGCACAAATACTGTGCAATTACACAAAGACAAACACACCTAATGAGCGCGTCAGCAAGTCTTCCCACCATGCCTGTTCACTCACACCTAGAATGAGTGCAGCAAGCTAACAATGTTATCAAGGTTTGCCATATTGATTAGTATGGATTAGTCACATTTAAGTGATGCTGAGGATATGTTACGGCCAGCATTAAAGCACAGGTGAGCGGACAGGGCTATCTGAGGTCATTTAATTAGTATACTGGCTCCTATGTGTCTGTCCATCTCCCAGCTGGGTGACATCAGTGACAGGAAATGGGAGATGATTCAAACACATTGCAGGGAAGGATGATGATCCTGAAGAACAGGATGATGTGGATACCGGTCATCGGCCATGTGAGATCAAGAGCATGACAGCGCAGGCTACTTCTCCTCACGGCCTGTTTGACCACACAAGCTTCTGACTCAGCGAGCTCTAAGTCTTTGCTAACATCAACAAGATCGGGTGAGAAAAATAAAGAAACAAAAAGAGCAACAGAAGCTCTCCAGACACGGACAGATGACAGGCTGACACACTTTATTGCGGAGTGAAGCATGGTGGAGGAGAGGAAGACTGTGGGATTAGCTAAACAGATTAGCATGAGAGTACACTCAAAACAGTAATTTTCTGGTTGAAATTAATTCTATTATGGAGAGTAGGAAATGGGTTTTCCTAACAATGAACTTCTATGCAAATACCTCAAACTTACTAGCAGGTATCCAACCTAAACAAAAGACTTGCAACAGAAAAAACTCCTCTAAATCTTAACACAACATTAAACACTAACAAAGTCTCCATCATTTCTTTATCTTGCTCAAAAACACTTGGTCATACACTTAATTTTAACAATAAACCTGCACTTTAGGTGCAAAGCATGCTGGGAACAGGACATCCCCTGCCTGGAAGTGTAAAAATGATCCATGTTGTTCTGTTAAAAATGGATTAAACAAATTCATATTACTATACTAAACATATATAAAATTTAAATGTATTGAAATTAGCTTACAATTTGTGTAAAGTAGGTCATTAGTTAAATAAATGGAAGCCACAAAAATCAATTTTTTGTAAGTGTAAGTCGAACCAGTATAATGGATGCAAAAACAGATTGAGGCCTTGTAACACCATTAACTGAATTACTTGTCAACACTTGTGTTTTATAAACTGTAATCTTTGGAAAGGAGACTTAAACTTACCCAAAAGCAACATAATGCAAGAAGAACTATAGTATCAGCATGGAGGAAGGTGAAAACAGCCAAAAAACATGGGGATTTTTTGGAGGTAAACAGGTTCCAGTTTCCTTTTTCTTCACATCTCTCTATAAAACAGTTAATAATTCTCAGTCACCATCTGACAACATTCTAATGAGCTATCATTTCCTGTAGCCGTTACAATTTCTGTCTCTTATTTCTCCCCCCCCCATGCTATTCATTTCCTTGAGACTGAATTCCTCAAGTCTTAAGTCACAGGTGACCTCTGACCTCAGGTCCCCTCTAAAGCTGCCAGCCAATGTTCCCACTAAGCTGCGCTCGTGTACGGCCGCACACTTCTGATGTCCTTCCCGAGCAAATTTTTAAAAAATTCCGAATAGAATGTAGACAAAAAAAATGTTGGGAAAACCTTGATATTTAATGAATCAGAGTTAAATAAATGGATGGCATTTCAACTTCAAGCCTATCAATTTTCAGTACAGAACGGAAGCTGTGAGAACATGTATGTGTAAATATACAGGGCTGACTAATTCTCAAGATAAATATTTCCTGTCATCCAAGCAGCAATGCATCATTGCTTTTTGTCTTGTTTTATTAAAAAAAAAAAAAAAAAAAAAGTTATATTGAAGAAAATGAGACTTTAAAAAAAAAAAAAAAAAGATTTATTTTGATTATTAATCAGACTCAAATATGATACTTACATTGTAATTACTCCAATAAGTACTGAGTAATATTAATTAACTACATGTACTTACTACAGGGTTATGGTTAGGTTTATGGTTCGTTACTTGTAATTATGCATAATTTACTTTTATAACTATAGTAAGTACAAGTAGTAACATGTAACTATATCACCTTAAAATAAAGAGTACAAGAGTAAAGAATACATAGACACACACACTTTTAATTGTGTAATAATTAATTAATTCATTTATTCATACTGTTTATGTAATAATGTCTCCTAATATATATATATATATACATACATACACACACACACACGTATATATGTATGTATATATATATATATATATATATATATATATATATATATATATATATATATATATATATATATATATATATAAAATCATTCATTTTATTTAAAGCCTGATAATAATAACTTAATCTTTAATAATTAATAATAATTGATAATCTAATCTTCATTTAAGTAATTTGTATATCATAGGTGGATGAAGGATACGCCCAATAAAAACAGGCTGTGCTAAGCAAGGACAAAAATTAGAGGGAACATCTGATGAGGGCGGCCATTTTTAAATAAAGGGTGGAGGCCATACACCAGAGTACATTAAGCACAGACATTTACAGCTTCTTACCAACACAGACACATCTGTACACACTAATGAAGTAAGGGCCTTGATCACAGTTTGTCCTATAATCATTTACAGCGTAGTTATTTTAAAACAAAAGAGGTTAGTGCTCTGAAGTAGGAGGAATTGATAACTACACTGCTGTTCACCTCTGGTCTGGTTCTTGGTGTCAGTTAAAACTAGCTCCATGTTACATGAGGATCTTTCCCAATGACCTCATGAGCAAACTACGAGGACGCGTCCTGAATGGAGATCCCCGAACTCAGGGTATTAATCACTCTCTCACACACACACACACACACACACACATACATTGCTTTACGTGCACACACTCATTCCTGCTTCTCCACCAGCTGTGCCAGTCCCATGTTTAAACAGTAAGAATGAAGTAAAAAAAAAAAAAAAAACAGACTAAACAAAGGAGAAGAGGAAGACAGAAAAAGGGGTGAGATCACTCCTATTTTGGAAAAGACTTATCAGCACGGGACTGGGAGACAGGGAATACTGATCTCTTCCCCTCTGGGGCTCCATGCCTTCTCAGAGGAGGAAAAAACTGAGTAATTATAGCACACTCATACAAGTGTCACTTCCCATCACACAGGCTAGACACTCGTCACCTCGAATGCACAAACATGCGTACACAAGGCAGGCAAGTGTGCTTACAAACTCACACACCTCCGAGCAAGAACATTTACAGTTTATCCATGGACACCTGAGAAATAAAGGCTGTGAAATCAAAAGACCAAAATAATCAGATAAAAGACACAAAGCCTAGTGAACTGCCTTGCAACCTACTGCCTACATAGGCAGCTGTCTACTAAGGAAGCATCCTAACTGTCATGGAACATCATAAGAGACAAATTTGGATCATAGTACATGCAGCAATTCCATGATGCACAAACAAAATGTCACCGTGAGACTCACAAATGCGTTAATCTAAAAGTGACACTCAAATAAGAATAAATGGCAATCACATTAAAACATTGTGTCAAATGCTCAATGCTTATTAGTTTTTAATACATTATTATTTAACATTTTTAAAAATTCTGTTTTCAGTACTGAATAAATACTGCTAAAATACCTATATACAAAAACTGATTGATGTGTGTGTATGTATATATATTATTTAACACTTTAGAATAAGGTTCATTTGTTAAAATTAGTTAAATGTACTACCTAACATGAACCAACAATAAGCAATACATTTGTTACTGTATTTGTTAATCTTTGTTAACGTTAGTTAATAAAAATACAGCAGTTCATTGTTTCTTCATGTTAGTTCACAGTGCATTAATGTTAACAAATACAACACTTGATTTTAATAACAGCAAATGTTGCAATTAACATTAACAAAGATTAATAAATGCTGCAGAAGTGCAGTTCATTATAGTTCAGTAACTAATGTACATTATTGTAAAGTGTTTATATATATATATATATATATATATATATATATATATATATATATATATATATATATATATATATATATTTATATATATACACACACACACACATTTATATATATATATATATATATATATATATATATATATATATATATATATATATATATATATATATATATATATATACACTCATACATCTATATATATATATATATATATACATATATATGAAAATTTCATTTGACACAAACAAATCATTCCTATGTGCCCATGCAACAAGCTAGGGCACGAGTGATCAGTCAGACATCAGCCATCCTCAAAGCGAGCTGATTACACAGGAACACAATTCACTAAGGGTGGACTGTGTACTGACTCATTGGAGGACCAAACATGCCCAGGATGACTGTGCGGGCAAGGCCAGGCAGGGCTGCTCATGGCTGGGCCAGAGAAGGAAGGAAAGCTGGGGTGTCTGGTTCAGAAGGATGTGATGAAGAAAGATGGTGTTGCCAGAGTTCACTCTGTAATGCCCTTCCCTTCCTCTTAATCACAAAACCCTGGCACTTCAGCACTGCCATTAGACACACTGGCTGGTCAGTCTGCAATATGCCTATTCTAGCTGACCAGTGCACTGGAAACGCTCTGTATATCTATACTGTAAATACAGAGAAAGTAGAAAAGATGTCACCAATGAGGCTATTAATAACCAATAATAAACATTTCGCTCACTGAAGGATAATAAAAATCATGCAAACAAGTAAACAGGATATTTAAACGTCAGAGCAACACTCAGAACGGCATCCAATATTGACGCACTTGCGGCTGCACCGCTAGTGTAGGTAAATAACAGATGCGAGACATAGGTTTGTGCAACGATACTTGTATTTGATGGGAGTGATGATTAAGAACAAGAGTTTTGAAACGGAAACACACACACAGAGACAGCAGCAATCGAGATGTATTTACGTATATATATCAACACAAAGATATGCTGCTGCATGTCGCAGAAAAAAAAGGTATAGCTTGATAGGACTACTGTGGAAATATTACAAAATAATAGGCTTCCAATTAGGCCAATTTTAAGGTTACACAGTGTGCTAAAGGACGGTGCCCGGCTGGGGCCCAAGCTGAGGTATAAAAATGTCTTGGAAAAGAGATCTGATAGATTTCAGCATACCAACTAACTCCTGGACTCAGGCAGCGCAAAACCCAATCGAATGGAGGGCTGATCTATAGAGGAAAGGCTCAAGACCATGCCAACAACCTCCAGCGTCTAAAAGAACGTCACCCGAAATCCAACAAACAAACATGAACTATGCTAGCCAATATATGTCTTATCTCTTATCTATATATAACCTATTGTCACCTGCATTGTCGCTCGTGACAGAAGCATGCCAAACAAGGATGTCATAATAAAACATAAAATTCACCTGCACACAACATTTATTCTGAAATTTGCAGAAGAGTTATACAAGACGAATGCATTCACACACCTCCAGAGCTGTAACCGCACAGGAGCGGTGCTCTCTGTACAGTCATACAGTGAGGCAGCTGTAGGTTGAGTTATCCGGTGAGCTCTAGGTCTGCGGGTAAACCGTGCTCACCTTCAACAGGATGTCACTTAACCAATCACCCGTGACACAGAGTCACAGACGAATAGACAAACAGAAATCAAAGCAGATAACTATCATTTTATATGCTTTATACCAATAATATGATAAAGAAATCACAGTTTTAATAAGTCCTATTACACTCGAAAAAAGCCTTTTTTAAGATTTACGCAATTTAATTAATAGTAAAATTCCATCCTTACGTATTTTAATTGAATAATTGAACAATCCTTAACCAATTATTCAATTCAAATGCATAAGGATTATTCAATAATTCAATTTGATGGAATTTTACTATTAATTCAATTGTGTACATTTTTAAAAAAGGCTTATTTTTTGTGTATTATACAGTTCACTATAATATGAATATAGTTATGAACAAAAATATTCTTAGATTTTTCTTATTCTTAGTCACTGACCATTTATAAATTTCATTTATACTATTCATTTCAAGTAAGAAAAGTGCCTTACACTAGTTTATTTTTTTAAATGTATTCTCATTTATTTTGTAATTTCAACATTAGCATTAAAATTACAATATGTATTTGAATTTATAATATACTTTAATGTACTTTGCATTAATATACTTTCTCTAGAACAATCAAAAGGCAAATTCCCAGATCCATTCCCCAATCCATTAAATAAATTAATAAATAAGATCACAAAAAACATTTAAACGAAATGGATTTCCAATACAAATAAACTTGGATATAAGAAAAGGGGATTTACCACTCTTATGAGGTCATGCAACAAGAAGGGTCTTGTAAAAAAAAAAAATTAGTTTAACGCTACTTAGTTGTACAGCATGAACAAAGAACACCTACTCCAGAGCACCCACTTTAGAGCACTAAATAATTCAACAAAATCTCCCCTATTTTCCCCTAAATGCACAAAAAATACTGTCATGCCATTCAGGTTTTGTTCTGATTTATCTCAGACTGTTCAAGAAAAAAAAAAAAAATCCAGAAAAAGCACCTATACATTACTATGCAAATGTTCAAAATTCCTGCGTGGCACGCAAAACGCTCTTCTAAACTTAAACTGCTATGCGTGAAAACAATCCAGCCCTAAAAAAAAAAATCCCCCTTTTTGCACTAACATTGACCGATTGCATTGCAGTTGCCCCCTGCGAAGTTTAAACACGTTTACCTGAAACAGGGCGGTGAAATGGGCTCATGACTCAGATTCCCAGCTGGACGGGGCTGCAATGACTCGCACGGCTTACCGCACAACAAGAGGCCTTGGGCAGCAGCCACAGATAAAGCTGTCACCTCGCTCACATCTAATGAAACAAGTCATTGATCGATTCTGTTCTGTCTTGCTGGTTAAAGCCTTAGTAAGACATTTAAAGACCTTTGTTCACTGTTTACAAGTTTCTGTAGCGCACTATGCCATGGCGTAACTGTTCAACTTGATGTGCAATCGGTTTATTCACTCCCTTGTGATTCTGATCCAGTATCTTTCTACTCATAAACACTGAGAATAAAGGGCTGATTATTGTTCTGCGTATTATTACGGTCAGTATTAGTAATACAACTCTTACAAACATTCCAGTGAAAAGCTTGGTCACCACCCAGTCACCCTCCATGGGGACTCAACCCTGAGACCTTCAACTCAATGCTGTCTTTGTTCAGTGATGCCTCTCGAACAGGTGACTTTGCCCTCCGTGCTTTCCAAAAAAGAGCAAGAATTTAACTCCTCCGTGCCAGGAATGTGACGCCAAATTAGTTATTTATGATCACAATTTTAAGCCTCTGAGTGTACCAGAAATAGCAAGGATGGTCAGTTAGTAATGTTCCCTATTAGCACTGGAATGAGTTAGCCAATCAGATTAGTCGACTTTAGTCAGCTTTGATTTGATTTCTCCAGTCAGGAGTATCTCTTTTCCCATCCGTCCACTGTTTTCTCTACCTCTCTTATCTTTCTTGGCTTGTCACCATCAGTCACATATAAAGTAGTTTAATAAAAAACAGGATCATCTGCATATTCTTTGTTTTGATAATGCAACTATTCACAAATGTTCTTAAGGAACAGCAGGGGATGCTGCCAGATGGAAATGCATGCTGGTGCATTTAGAAAGGACGCATCCTCTGTAGATCAGTTCACTTTGAGCTCATATACCAAGTTAATGACTATCAATACAATTCTTACAGTAAGTATGAGCCACAGACAAAAGCCTTTTTTGAATGAAAACAACCGCTTGGCTTCACCAATCAACGGAATTGACGCGGTGTCATCGATGGGAGGGGTTATATGAGGTGAAACCACAGGCTGTTTCATTATGATTTAACACAGGCACACTCTAAGCTGACACTTAAAGGTATAGTTCAGCCAAAAATGAAAATTCACTAATCATTTACTGGCCTATATTGTTTTAAACCTGTTTGTCTTTTGTTCTACCAAAAGTAGACATTTAACAGATTATCTGAGCTGCTTTCTTCTACATAATAAAAGTGAATGGGGTCCAGAGGATGTCATGCTTTAAGTCTTTCAAAGCCATATGACAATTTTAAGTTGTTTTTCTCTGAAAATGTTCCTTTACAGCTTCGGTCACCGTTCATTGTATGAAGAGAGCAGCTCAGACATTCTGCTAAATAACTAATTTTGTGTTGCACTAAAGAAAAAATGTCAATAAATGTGACATTTTCTTTCATAACTCAACCTTCTTTTTAACACAACCTGAAAGCAAGCCTATACAGATGGAGTGGTTTAATATCTTCAAGCAAGCCTGCTCTTGGCAAGGCATTAGTTCTAAGATCTCACTCACGATTGGCCTGCAAATCAGGAAATAACAACAATAAATAGCATTAATATAAGACAGAACAATAAGCCACACTCCATCTGAGACAAAGAAAAAGACTGAAACAGGAAATCAAAGCCTTTCAGGACTACTAAACTACAGTAATGTCAAATCATGCATAGTCTGAAGATAATCTGCACTGAGTGAACAAGGACATGGTTGCATTCCAGTAATTGCTTGTTTTCACGTTTTGTTCCGACTTTTAAAATCTCTCCCCCCCCCCTACATCCTGTACAAAGCTGCTTCAGGACCCTGGTATCTCCTCACGATAGATAATTTGTGTAGTTCAACAAAATAAAGAACTTATTGACATCACAGTTATTTAGCAGCACAGGTCCTCACAAATCAGCTAAGCTTTTCAGAGACTTTGCCAAAACTGGAATGCATTAAATAACTCTTAACTGAGATAAAAAATGTTCCAATATGAACAATTGTAATTTATAGATATTCCACTTTAAGACAGGACAATCCACATAGCAATAAACACACATTTATAAAACACACAATGACCGGACTGAAAACAGCCATACATCATTTAATCGTGTGTTTGTTCTTCATTTAAACAATGCTTTAGAGCCAGCTCAGCCAAAACCATTGACCTGGTCATGAAATACAATAAATGCAGAAACTATAGCCTACATGATTATTTTAAATTCTTGGCAGACATTGCACAAATTTATTTCATTGGTATTAATCTTAAAATAGTAATGTCTGTGTCTCCTCTATGTCCCACAGATAGGATGCATTAAATAGAGCTGCTTCTCTTGTTCCCTTTTTTTATTTGGACAAAGATTTTATGCTATTTTTCCATCTATAACATATATAACTTTATATATAACTTAATATATAACTATAACTTTGCTTTGAAAATAGTAAATGAGTAAAAAGTAATTTTTCGTAGTGAACATATACCATTACATGTCCATATATTACAGAACAAATAGCTGAATTATTTATTTCCTTCTAAAATGTCTAAAGACTGTGTGTACAGACATAATTACTGCTTTACTGTTTTTAAATGTAAATTAAATATAGTATGAGCTTCAGAACCAACATCAACAGAGAAAAAAATAGATTAATTCATTAAATTAAGCACAAAAACACAGTTTACAAAGTAAAAAAAAAAAAAAAGAGTTTCAATAGATTCTAAGGGTCAGAATTATACTAGTACATAAACTGGCACGTAGGATCACTTGAAAATAAGTAATTAATGAAAATCACTATACTTTAATCTTTTCTTTTATCCTGAATATAAAAATGTTTACATAATCTATGGCTTGCACATTGCTTGTCATGAAAATGCTTTTCCTCACAATTTAGGGTCAACATCCAGTCCGTTATACATTCAAACTTAAATTAATGTTTAGCCATGTGTCACATGTGTGAATGAAGCCACATTTACCCTGCTAAAATGCCAACCTTATATATAAGAAATGAAGAATTTACCCAGTTTCACTTTGAGGGAAAGAGAACCGAAAGCTTATCCCATATTTGCATCAGCCATGAGCATCCTGCTAACATGAAATACACCAGAAAATCGTTTACATGTTTACATATTTCATTACTTTTCAATGATAGCATAATGTATTAAAATGTAATGTATAATATAATATCACATATAATAGTTTTAATAAAATAAAATACTAAAAGTCTCACACTTTCTGAAGAAATATCAACACTAACTCACAGGCAAAACCTGTGACATGCTTCCACAATGCCAAGAAAAGAAAAGAAAGCAAAGCAACAAAATAAATGTAATGAAAAGATATCGTGAAATAGACTTACAGTTTGAAGAGTTGTGTGTAAGAAAAAAAAAAAAACCCACTTACACACCCTGCTTGACACAATAATAGAAAAACATATTTGAAATCATAAGCAAGGGTCTCTATTAATTTAAAACGATTTATAATCTAATACATAACACATTACAGACATGTACATGTCTCCAAGCTGTATAATTCAATGATATGTCCTTGATTTTCCCCTTAATGTACAAAATACTGTTTTGGAACTGATTTAATCGCTACACTGAAAAACTTCACTTTACAAAATTATATTAATCTGAAAGGATGGTGTCTCAGGAAAAATGTCTTTCCATAGCTCTTAAAGTAACATCATTATAAACAATGAAATAACACTTTAAAAACACTGTACTAACGTAATTAAGTTGAACAAAGTTCAGTGATTATTGATGGATTTTTTCACACCTATAAAATCAAAGAGGAGGCCATAACAGGAGCAAGGCAGGGCCATTAATGCAGAGGAAGGAGAGTTCATAAGTGGAAGGTAGTAAAAGAGAAGTAAACATTAACATTTGTGTCATAAAGCACAGGATATGGTGAAGCACACCATCCAGGCCTGAAACAGGAAGGCCCGTATGACTTTTTTTGACTGGGTTACGACTAAATACTAAAAATGTATTGCTCCAGAAAGTTTACAGCGTTGACAAGAATATTCCAGAAATAACAGCATTTTATTTCTCTTTGATTGTGTGATGTTTGGATAATTGTAGTGTAAATCTAAATGCTCTCTATGGGATATTTATGAGCTGAGTGTAAAAACTAGCAAACGTAAACTCTCGTGTAAGAGAGCTGAATGTACAGCTTGCGATGTTCTGCCAAAAATGTGAAATCTGGAGAAAGGAGGACAGAGAAAAACTATTTAATTTGTTTCACAGATAGAGAAAAAAATGACTTAAAATGGCAGTAAATAAAATTAATCTTTTGATGCCTTGAGGAAAAATGAGGACGGGAGGCAAGATCTTTTCTGGGTACAATCCTACAGACCTACTTTGTCTGAAAAGGGTACATCAAAAGTGGACTTTTTTCTATTCAAAAAAAAAAAAAAGTAAAAGTGAGGGAGTTTCTAAGAAATATAGATATTTATCCAAGAAATTGCTCTCAAGGCTTTGGTTTCACTGTTTTTATCTTAATATCTATTCAATAGCGCACAACACGCTCACAACACCTTTGATTTTCTGTCATGATAGGGACTTTCCATTTCTTTCTTTCTTTTTTTTTTTTTTTTTTTAAATCAGTAAATAATATTTTCTATCACCTAACCCAAAATGTAACCCTCACACACACCTTTGTGAATTTTTATATTTTTATCAAAGCAACATTTAGTATGTATATTCATCGGTTTGCTGCCCACAATGTAGGTGCTTTCGCTTTTCACTATGCTTGTGGGGACTTTTGGTCCCACAATGTAGACAAACACACACACTCACTTCTACAAAAGACTTAAAACAAGTAAACACTCTGATCTGAGGTACACTTCACATTTCTGCAGCTTTACCTATATTTTGTCTTACACATACAGGTTTGTTTTTGTGAATTGTGGGGACATTCTATGGGTGTAATGGTTTTTATACAGTACAAACTGTTTTTTTCTATTGCCCTACACTACCCTACACCTAAATCTACCCATCACAGAAAACTGTGCACATTTTTACTTTCTCACAAAAACTCATTCTGTATGATTTATAAGCCTTTTGAAAACTGGGGACATGGGATAATGTCCTCATAAATCACACTCTTCTTGTAATACCTATGTCATACCCATGTCATGATACAAATTTGTGTCCTGATACGTTGCAAAAACATGCGCGCGTACACACACACACACACACAACAACCCTATCTGCAACTCTCACATTAGACACACACACGTTTTTGTCCTCAAAATATGGTTAAGGAGATACTCACACACACACATACACTCAAATGAGTTGAGTTGCATCATATCTGCGTGTGTACTTGGTAAAACCACAAAAGGACACCGAGAGATAAACAGTAATGACACGGTAAATGCAACTCTCAAATCACATCCAGTTTCTTGAATACATCTTAATTTTCTCTGAAGAAAAACAAGTCCATAAATAACCCAAATCTGCTGATATTCCCTCCACTTAATTTTGGGTCAAAAACATCATGTGGACAAAAAGTGAGGAAAATAAAGTTTTTTTTTTCTTCTTCATTGGAAACAGATTTGTAAGAAATTCCCTATAGCATCAGCAATTTTTGGAAAGTAAGAGAGCAACAAGCTGTTTTCAAAGCGAAGTGCTGATGCAATCTACATGTGCCGTTGCAGTTATGGCCGGGGTGATTGACGCTTAGCATTGTCAGATGGGCTGCCCGAAGACAGGTGTTCGCAAGCCAAAAACAGCAGCACCGAACACCACCTATCGCATCCTATTACCCTGTTGCAACACTACTGGCCACCGCAACAGCACAGGTGCTTAAAGAGTCTGGGGTTTAACACAATACAGCATGTGTTTGTAATTCAACATACAGCAGATGGTAGTAATGTGGACCTTAACAGCTCAATTTATATAACTCTACTTCCTGTCACTCTGTAGACAGTCTCTAAAAACACTGCACAACGTATATGTACAGCATATAATATGAAGGTCTGTAGGTACAATAAGTTTGCAAGTACAGAGGCCCCATAAGAAACACTTAACACTGATTCTTGAGATAAAGGACAAAACATGTTCTATACACAAACGCCCTATTTACGTTAAAAATAAATAAATTCATCAAAATAAAAAAAAAAACACTTAAAAAGTTACATCTAAAGGAAATCTGTAAAATTGCCAAACAAAGTGTTTAAAATGCAACAAATTCAAAAATATGCATTTAAATTGAAAGGCGGAGATCTGTAATATATCAAACAATACAAAACCTAAGTCTTGAATTATATTTTCCATAAAAAATGGCTATCAAAGTTGTGTCCTCACTTTGCGTCAACTCCGTCAGGATTTTTTATAATTCTGAATAAATCAGGCAATGTCATGGTCATCTTTAACTCTGAGGAGCACAATTTCCTGCTCATTGTAGATCTCACACATAGTCCTGAAAGTTTTATATTTTTTTATATTTCAAAAAATGTTGAAGTCTCTGCAGTCACAGCTTTAACATGTCAGCTCCGTCATCATAATAGTTTCTGTAAATAGTTGTGGGATAAATATTGCCATGTTTATTAGGGCAGCTACAACTGAGAAAGAAAACTACTGTACTGTACTGTACTGTACAACACGTGGTTAAGGTGGGAAAAAATTCAATTTTGTCAACTCCATCATGTTTTATGTCTGATGGTTGACAAGTGTTCTCAAAACGTCTATATAATGTGATTTATTATGTTTTTTGCATACGAGGAATATACTGCATATTTGGCCCTAGCTGGACCTTTGTCAGCACTGTCAGTATTTGTCAACTCTGTCAGAATTTAACACTGTCAGGAGAAGGTTTTTGTTAATTTTGAAAGAAATGTCTCATTCTTTTTTTCAATTCATTGTTAAAATATTAAAACATCAGCTGAACTACATGATATCATGTCTGATTTGCCTATGAACAGGGATGGCCAAAAATATATCAAAATGTATTTTAAAAAAAAATACCTCAATTTTAAATGTATCAAAATAAACTACAAAATACAGCAGCCACACCATGTATCAAAATAAACTACTGTATTTTTGTATTTTGAAAATACTACAAAATACTTTTACAAGGAAGCATGAAATTTCTTCGCAAACCTTCCATCATTTGGCCCATTTGATCGATCCCTTCACCATTACACTGACTTTGATTAAGTAAACAATGTTTGATAGCAACAGCTTTTCTTTGCCAGAGTCAGGCAATAAATCTGACATATGCAACCAGTTAAAGGCACAAATATGTAGGATTTTTAGATTAAAATATTCAAAAACCACTAAAACAATGTTATATTTTTTGTTGACTTGTGTACTTACATTATCCCAAATGTTTCCAAGAAATTCTAAATCCAGAGAAATAAGCAATTTTAACCAGGACACACACTGTGTCCGTGTGTCGCCTATCAATGACATCATTACCCTCGATTTCCATTTTATTTTGTCGAAAAACCATGGAAATATCAAAGACACTTTAGTACTGTATATTATGAGTTTTATTAGACAGGGAAGCAATTGTTTGGATACATTCATCGACAGAAAACTCATCATGTTAAATAGATCGACACATTAAGGGCCAGATTTACTAAACGGGGCAAATTAGTGTGAGAGCACAATACCACAAATGTGTTGATGGGAGTGGCAAGTTTTGCACGTGATCCGCTGACATGCAAATTAAAGAACACAGGGACAATTAAAATTAATTTCAGGAAATTACACAACAAAATATCTAGCATAGAAGCCTTTACAAACTTCCTTACGCCCTAGGTGATTTTTATTGGATATATGAATTTCCATTCCAAGTTCACACAGGTGCCCTAGCAGTGTAGTTCATTAACTATGAACAAGATAGACTAACATTTAACAACTATACAGTGTTCAAATACGTTAGATTAATTTTGAACAGTCATTTAGATCATATTGTAAAAACACATTATTTTATTTTTTTTATTATTTTATATCATTTTAATTTATAACAATAGTGTGTTTTAATATACAGTGGTGTGAAAAACTGTTTGCACAGATTTTTTTTTTTTTTTTTGCATGTTTGTCACACTTTAATGTTTCAGATAATCAAACAAATTAAATATTAATCAAAGATAACACAAGTAAACACAACATGCAGTTTTGAACAAAATCCAAACCCACATGGCCCAGTGTGAAAAAGTGCTTGGCCCCCCTTGTTAAAACATAGCTTAACTGTGGTTTATCACACCTGAGTTCGGTTTCTCTAGCTACACCCAGGCCTGATTACTGCCACACCTGTTCGCAATCAAGAAATCACTTAAATAGGACCTGCCTGACAAAGTGAAGTAGACCAAAAGATCCTCAAAAGCTACACATCATGTTGAGATCCAAAGAAATTCAGGAACAAATAAGAAAGATAGTAATTGAGATCTATCAGTCTGGAAAAGGTTATAAAGTCATTTCTAAAGCTTTGGGACTCCAGTGAACCACAGTGAGAGCCATTATCTACAAATGGCGAAAACATGGAACAATGGTGAACCTTCCCAGGAGTGGCCGGCCGACCAAAATTACCCCAAGAGCGCAGCAACGACTCATCCAAGAGGTCACAAAAGACCCCACAACAACATCCAAAGAACTGCAGGCCTCACTTGCCTCAGTTAAGGTCAGTGTTCATGGCTCCACCAAAAGAAAGAGACTGGGCAAAAATGGCCTGCATGGCAGAGTTCCAAGATTAAAACCGCTGCTGAGCAAAAAGAACATAAAGGCTTGTCTCAGTTTTGCCAGAAAACATCTTGATGATCCCCAAGACTTTTGGGAAAATACTCTGTGGACTGACAAGACAAAAGTTGAACTTTTTGGAAGGTGTGTGTGCCATTAAATCTAGTGTAAAAGTAACACAGCATTTCAGAAAAAGAACATCCAACAGTAAAATATGGTGGTGGTTGTGTGATGGTCTGGGGCTGTTTTGCTGCTTCAGGACCTGGAAGACTTGCTGTGATAAATGGAACCATGAATTCAGCCATCTACCAAAGAAATCCTGAAGGACAATGTCCGGCAATCTGTTCGTGACCTCAAGCTGAAGCAAACTTAGGTTCTGCAGCAGGACAATGATCCAAAACACACCAGCAAGTCCACCTCTGAATGGCTAAGAAAACCAAAATGAAGACTATGGAGTGGCCTAGTCAAAGTCCTGACCTCAATCCTACTGAGATGCTGTGGCATGACCTTAAAAAGGTGGTTCATGCTCGAAAACCCTCCAATGTGGCTGAATTACAACAATTCTGCAAAGATGAGTGGGCCAAAATTCCTCCACAGCGCTGTAACAGACTCATTGCAAGTTATCGCAAACGCTTGATTGCAGTTGTTGCTGCTAAGGGTGGCCCAACCAGTTATTAGGTTTAGGGGGCAAGCACTTTTTCACACAGGGCCATGTGGGTTTGGATTTTGTTTTCCCTTCATAATAAAAACCTTAATTTAAAAACTGCATGTTGTGTTTACTTGTGTTATCTTTGATTAATATTTAAATTAGTTTGATGATCTGAAACATTAAAGTGTGACAAACATGCAAAAAATAAAAAATCAGGAGGGCGGCAAACAGTTTTTCACACCACTGCATATGCACACAAATATATTTTAAAGGGGACCTATTATACAAAATTAATTTTTATAATGTGTTGAAAACAGATGTGTGTCCACAGTATGTGTAAATATATTTTTTTTAATAATCCCCAAAAATCATCTCTCCAAACGTGCGGTTCCAGCCTATGCCCATGACCAGTGACAATCTGCCCTATTAGTTTAGATAGTGCCCTCAGTAAGCCGCAGCAGTCTGTAGCAGCTAGACACATACAATGTATGTGCCAAAAAACATTACAAATGCTCTGTTATTGGATGTACCAACGAACAGTTCAACACTGGATTTGCACAAAAGATTAACATGGCGGTACATGCTAGTCGATGAGTTGAATGATTCAACTCCACAACAACTACATAAATTTATCCACTAACATTCATAAACATCCAGTTGCATTCTAAAAGTTGTAACTTCTTCCTGAGTCTCTCCATCAGTGTCTGACAATGGTTTAAACATGTAAGGCTGAACACGTTACCGACAATTTCTTACATTTTGGCCTGCAAGCTAAGTGACGCAGATCAACAATGCATTTGTCGTCACATGTGTCTCGTATATGGCTTTAACATAGTCCGCTGCATAATATACTGCGGTAAATTAAGATGAATAAAGTTTGGTACTACATTAGAAACACAAACTATCATAAATAAAATATAATTAGAGGTAGAATTAGCATCAAGCTACATTTCAAAATTTATGATCATTAATATCTTTGCTTAAAACACACTTTAAACCATCATCGAGTTATTGTAATAACGTCTGATATGATCTAAAGTGGGTTTTGATTCGATATGGGCAGACATGCATTCTTTGTATGTTTTATAATGGATTGAACACTAAATCTGCTTATCATTTGTCATAAACATCCTTTATTGTTAAAAATACCATGAGCTGCATAAAAACACAGAAAACTTATTGTCATAATCATATGTCTATTTGCCTTCATATTTTATCTGAAGAAAAATGTTTCTCTCAATTTTTATATATGGAAGAGCAGGAGATATGATTACATGATGACTGACAGATCTAAATGCGCTCTGAAACACTCGCGCACATGGAAGAAAACAGACAGTGATTACAATTCAGTGGAAAATTAAAAGAAATGATATTCTGTATAAAGAACATGTGAGAATAAATCTGTTCTCAGAGACCGATGATAATCTCCTGGATGCTCTTCCTTGGTGTTTGTTTACACTAGTTTTCAAAACAGTGCCATCACTCTCGCCCTTCCGTGCAACAGCAGCTACTCCGGGCACGTGATCTAAAGCTCAAATCTAATTGGACGGCCCGGTTCATTGTGGGAAAAAAAAATAAAAAATTGGCACACAGGTTGAAAAAAAAAAAATCCTCGCTTTTTAGCGGCGCAAATGTTTGCGCCCAGTGTGAAACGCTCCATAGGGATCTATTGTTTCGATTCAAGAGCGTCATCATGGTGAAAATTCTTGCCGAATTTCGTGTTCAGTGTGAAAGGGCCTTTATATTACATCTTTTGAAAAGGGGCATAATAGCTCCCCTTTAATCTATACCAAAACATATATAATACTTTGATTGATAAAAGTAAATAATTACAAAAGTTTTACTTTATTTATAATTTTATCCGAAAGTAAACTCTTCTGTTTCCACCAAAACAGTTTGTCGGGAGTCAGTATTCATAGTCAGACTGCAACAGCCAAACCTTTGGTCACTCGTGCCAATGCTAAACATCGATTTCAATGGTGCCAGCAGAGGAAATTTTGGGCTGTGGATATCACTATTATACATATCTGGGAGAGTTACAATGTTGAGAAGCCCCAAAGAAGCTTACCACCCTGATTGTTGCATGCCCAGAGTGAAAGACGGGGGTGGATCAGTGATGGTTTGGGCTACA
This sequence comes from Chanodichthys erythropterus, assembly GCF_024489055.1. Classification (NCBI taxonomy): domain Eukaryota; kingdom Metazoa; phylum Chordata; class Actinopteri; order Cypriniformes; family Xenocyprididae; genus Chanodichthys; species Chanodichthys erythropterus. Next base: position 44,376,496 of record NC_090230.1, on the reverse strand, counting down.
ATATCATGGGATTCCCAAGGCCTACTACTTGTGCTATATGTGCGCATCACTGCAAAGGACTACTGAGCCATACTGCATGATCATGTGCACCCAATGCAAAACACTGTACCCTGAGCCACTTTGAGGTATTTTGGAGGAGCAAGCTTTCACGTAGTGACCTGGCCACTGTTCTGGCTCTTGTATCATATATAATAAAAGTTTGTTGAACGTGTTAACAATATAAACTATACCGGTGGTTCTTCTGATAGTGTGTGAATGTGAGAACTGTCTTTATATATCCATGAAAAATGACATCAAGACCCATTTAATAATTTAAAGAGAGGCTCTGTTGTGTTATCTATTGTGATGACATTTACTTTTAACCGTGGTTCTGTATCCAAATATGTTTAGGGGGCTTTATGTACAGACAGGATTTTTTCGTACTTCTCATACGATGCATTACTTTGCCTGTCTTTGTCTCTCTCAGTGTTTGTCTCCATCTCTCTCTCTCGTACTTTCTCACACACGCCCACTTCACAGTATTCCAAACAGTCCTTTTAACCATTATGGGATCTTTATGTGAAGTAGTGGTTCATATGAAACACTCTGGGTGGGCGTCATATCTTCAAATTAGAAGGACCACAGGCCACAAGCCAATGACAGAGACAACGTCAGATCCATTACATGACAGGGCCAAATCACCATCCTGCATTGTCAACAAAACTCCATCCACAAACCAGGACCAACCTGAGCTATGCCATCAGATTTGGGGTGCAACTACTCATCCCCGTGGGAAACGATAACTAAAATTGCATTAAGGCAAGACACCACAGGCAAAATCATAGTTTTTTCATGCACTGGGCAATTTTGCTTACATAACATATATTCTTTCAGACTATTGGAAATAAAGCATAGACATTTAAGTGTTCATTTTATTCAATTACATTTCAATTACATAAACATCTTTATCTTTTTATGTTTTATTTTCTCATGCACTGAGCCAGAAATCTCCAATTTAGTAGCACTTACATGCACCAAACTTTTTTGAAACAAACTTTTTTCTCAGTTTTATTCCTATCTTATATTCTGAAGGTTTCAGAGGGGTTTGTTCATATATCATTAACCTGATTTATATCAGGTGTTTGATAAAAAGAGATATCCAAAATCCTCTCTGTAAAAAGCTTTAACTCTAATATAACAGCAAAATGAAACAGGAATTTTAAACCTGAAATTACATTTATACAATGCTCAGGTTTCTATTCTGGAAAAGTGTGAAAATTACTACACATTTAATTAGAAAAAAATCTCTCATTTGCATATTTAAACATAACATTTCAGAAAACATCAACAACTCTTATAACACTCCTTGATTAATTAAGTGCGGAAAGAATAGTGATAAATATTAATTGAAATATTTACCCTATTCACCTGTAGTGTCTTGCCTGAAGTTCCACTTCACCCAAAAGCTAAATCCACGCGTCATTTAATACCTTCCAGAAAGCATATATGGTTTTAAAACGCATATTTATCATACAAGCTCAAGCTTAGTCTATGTTTGTGAAAGCGATCGCACAGTGTGTATAACAACAAGCAACATGTAGGCGTACAGCATCAACAACTCCCGTCTATCTAGGCCATTTAGCTCTGAAAACAAGATGATGGGAATTTCAGAGCAACGGACAAAGTCTGGACCCCATGATCTCATTTCGGCCTGTAATTTACCAATGGCACTACCACCATACTAATTTCCACAGTCAAACTGTCAATTTGATGCTTTATGGGAACTGTAGGTAGACACCTTGCAGACTATGTACAGGGTTTCCCCAGCGTACAGAACAAAGGAGCTCAGTGGCACATTTGCTGGTGACTTTCTCTCCTTGTTTTCATTTAACTCTTTCATTTTTTCCGCTATACATCTAAGTAGTCCGCCCACCCTTTCTGACACACCGAAACCACACACACTCACACATGTGTGCGCGCACACACACACACACACCATTTTTGCCTTTCCATTTGCTCATGGGCCCCCAGATATAAGTCAATGTCTTAAATTACTCACCCAATGAGGGCCACCATCTGCTCCACTATATGTGCTTGCTGGAGGTATCACAAAGACTTTCTGTATGAGAGAGAGAAGTCACTCCATCAGTTATCCATGTGCTCATTGGGGAGTGGTACTGGGTGATACACTCATAACCACATCAGATGCCCCCCTATGGACCTTCTAACACAGCAAATGAGCAGGCGGTGGTCAGCAGAAAGAGTGCTTTTTCTGTGATCAGAGGTTAAAGCACAACATGACACATCTTGGAGCTGACAGACAAGGCCTCATACAGATGGTGTGAGCCTTGCAAGGCCCAGGGCTACAGCTAATACACTCAAGGGAGGGGGTACTGTTAAAAAAAAAAAAGAAGCAAAGAAACAAAAACAAGTCTGAAAACCTGACTGGAAGAAAAGCAGGATCAAAGATGGCTCCTGTCCAGTCTAGATCCTGCTGACTCACAAGTTCAGCCATGATAAAAGGCAGGATGGGCGGTGTGGGTGTTGGGGGTCGGGGTTTTGTTGGCTGGTGCCTAGTGCAACTCAATCAGTTGAGACTTACTCATTATGTTTTTTTGCTGCAGTGTTTGTCACGGCTGTCATAGCTGATTCGCACAAACACACTCCGTAATGTCTGGGGCCTGCATAATCACATCTGGAGGTACTTTCAATTAGTTGTATCACTTTATTTTGCAGTTTAAATTAGTATATGCTTAATTTATAAAGTACATGCATGAATTGTTTATTTTTGAATCATGTTTTGGTGGGTTTAGGGGAATTAAGTATAAAGAATAAATAAAGATCTCATTTTTGGTAATCTTTAATAATTTAATTTTAATGATTGTTGAATCTCTCTTTATATACAGTAAATCTTAATTATAAAAAAATGAATAACAATAAAAGTGCATGGTGTATATGGTTATGATATTGCATAACAGCATAAATACCTATGTTTCTGTTTTTTTTAATATATCTAATCATGATATATAAAACAGCATAATGTACAAAACATGCTAATACTAAAAGACCAGTACAGCACCAGATCTCAGTAAGTGCTTGCCAGAATAGGTGAGGGTTAATCCCAATGAAATAAAAGAAAACATCTGAGACGAGTGTATCATGTTATATACAAAACCATATTGTGTGTCTGAATACACCTGATCCACAGGTGAGGCCATTCAGACATTGTATATGTATGACTAACACTGACACACTCACACATTTTCTGTCTCACCGTTCATGCACTTATCTAGACGCACACACTCGATCACACTCTTATTCTCATCAACTTACATACACACCAATGCACACACTCCTTCACTTCGCTTTTCCCCTTTCCTCCTCCTCGGAAACACACACAACTTCACCACAACAGTCCAAAGAGTGCAAATCTATTCTCATCATTGCATCATTTAGCACATCAATACAGTTATTATGAGACATATCTAAAGGGACTTAAGAAAGTATGGTATTTGTACACAAACTTACATTTTACTTAAAGAAAATAATTATTGTGCATTATAAGGCAATGCTGTAAACAAAACAGACTTGTTTTAAAATGGGTTTTCAATGACAGATTCATTATTTGGTCCCCACTAATTATGCATATTTTGTTACATCCTTACTGCAGTATAAGGGAATAATAGGATTGCGTCACCTTTATAAGAATTTACTTCTAAGAAAGAAACTACATTAAAATCTCAAACAACTACACATTTTCATTACAGCTACAGATTAATTTCACTTATGTATATAAGAGCATGTGGATTGATTTCAAACACCGATATGAAGGCATTAATGTTTCATTTTCAATTTGAGTGTTTTGCCAGCTGTCATAACGGTTATGTTAACAAGTTGTGGGTAAACTGCTGAAATTACTAGACGAGAGATCTTTTTCAGGCCCACTTCATCATGGTGAATGTGAAGAGGCAACATTAATACTTTTTTCCAATCTTATCTGTAGACATTTAGTGCAAAGGTATTTAAATACACATAAAAATATATAAATACATTTCAAATGCACTGGTAGAATGTAAAACAAAGAGTACCCTGTATATATGATTAAATATGTTAAAATTGAGTCTGACTCCCTAAACTTGCTTCCTGAACATCGTTATACTGAAACTACTGAAAGCATGCGTTACTTCATATTTGGACAATTTCCACCATAATTTAATACATCTGAGTATGGAATGAATGTCAAGAGGCTACAGCTGCAACTTTCACAAAATGGAGGAAGATAAACACAAAATGGCCGCCTCTGATTTTACTTTAGAGTCACATCCTGATTCCACAAATATGAAGTTATGGAAACATTATACTTTGGATGAATACCTTGTAGTTATGGTTATATATGTATGGATACATATATTTTTTAATATATACATACATATAGGCTACATATAGAGACATATATTAAGTGCTCATGTAATCACAAACATATTCGACTCCTTTAACAATAATGTACATTTGTCTTTTACCTATTTATTTGTCTTTGTTTGCATTTAAGTAACTAAGAATTACACATACACATGATTGCTGCGCAATTTCTGAAATGTCTGCATGTCAGAAACAAGTGAACCTTTGTACTGTCAAATTCATGTTAGATGACGATTGTGAATCTGAATCATATCATCATATGTATGTATATATATATATATATATGATTCAGATGCACAATCGTCATCTAACATGAACTGTGAACACAAATCCCACAACCTGTATACAACAGTTTATTTTCTATTGAGGAATCAGCATCACTTTTTTTGTATGTTTGTGAGAAACAAAGTCTTTACTCACCTCAGAGTGTGTCTTTATTTTCAGTGCTGTAAGTAAAGCAGTGGTAAAGTCCAGAAAGGGTTTGGGAAAATGTCCAGAGGTGGTCCATGACACAGATATGAGATCTGAAATAGACAAAAAGATCGTAAAGGTCTAGGAAAGCATGAGGGGAAAAAACCCCATCAAATTCTGAATATATATTTTAAATAGATGTAATGCAATAAAGTAACAGTGGTATTTACTTTGTTCTTTATGAAAGTAAAATAGATAAGTTAGCATTAATAATTAAATTCTGGAAAACACATGAGGAAGAGCAAGAATCCTTCAGTCCGATTCCATGATAAAACTGTGATTTTTTTGAAAGTTAAAGCTCTGAATAAAGCTATTCATCACTGTCAAACAGTGACATATTCTTGCTATTACTAATAACCCTGAAAGGTTTTCTATTCGTCAGAACACTAACAGAGACACGGGCAAGAATTCCTGAGGAACCTCTAGGATTGCAAAATTTGTTCTGATGGCAAAGATCTGAAGAAGAAAAGAGTTAAAAGTAAATTGTAAGAGAAAAGTGCTATCAGAAAAATTTGTTAGATATAAAATTAACATATCTGACTGTTGAAAATTAAGAGTTAGACATTGAGCTTACCCTTACGAAACAAATGAAAAAAAATTTTTTTAAACCGTTATCTAAACTTTTATGCAGACTACCTGAAGGAAGACATAACACAGATAAAACAATTGATATTTCAATATTTTAAAGTATCAGAATTTGATGCATTTAATGTGTAATAATATTCAAAGGTCTGCTGTGGTTTAACTAACAGATAGGCTACATAATATATGAAAAGGAGGAAAAGCATATTTAAAACTGAGCTTTTACATTATCAAGAACTATAATTAGAGCTCAGTAAAATCATTTTCCACAATTGTCTAGAGACAGCTGGAGAAAAAATGGCTTAAAAAAAATGACGTTACTAATAATTCTTTTAAAAAATGCTCACACACACATTGTGGTCTTTGCCGAGCAAAACTAAGCGTAGCTTTTCAGGGTTTTACAGAGCTCTAAAAATGATTTAACGTCTAGTAAAAAATATTTATATATTACTATGCCAGCAGGCAAATAGAAATGAAGTTATGATAATACAGAGACAAATACGACAATAGCAAAAACAATAATGATAAAGATATTTTGTTTCATTCATTTTAACATAAGAACTGTTTGATTTCTGAGGAGTTAAAGCTTAAATGAAATATATTTTAGGAATTCAGTAATACATTAAACACCTGTCACTTTTGATTTTTAGTCAATGAATCCGTTTCACCTAAACCCGTCCATAAAAGTGAGACAAATCTGAATACCCTGTGAAAAACTGCTTGCTGAAATGATTCTTTCATGATTTTGCCATGCTTCGTTATTTTTTTATTTGAAAAAATATATCTGAAAAGTACATCAAATTCTTGTTGAAATAATAACCACATTGTAGTGCAGAGACATTCTGACAATGCACTTAATGTATGAACTCATCTATGTAGTTCATTTAATAAGATTTTGATCTAAAAAAAAAACAAACAAACAAAAAAAAAAACCTTTACTTCATTGTAATTAAACATTTTTTAAGAATCTTATTTTGCAAGTTTTAATTATTTAACATGATTTGGGAGGATTCTGTTAACACTGTTCTCATTTTCTGAGAATATCTTACAAATCATTTAGTTTGAAAAACACATACTTTTAAAATTGTTTTTGAGCTTCAGATAACGTAAAAGCATGTCTGAATTAACTGATTTTGATGAAACAATTAGAACAAATCGAAGTATCTTAAGAACAAAGGAATCAAAGGAGGATTTATGTGGATTTTAGCCAGAATTCGAACTGATAAAGCAGGAGAAGAATAGTTTACAGAATAGAAGAAATTGGCATGTTTTTAGCATGAAAAAGATTTGTAATAGTGCATTTATAAATTCTGTTCTCTTAGTATGTTTTTTTTTTCTTTTTGTTTTTATATGATATCTGGTATCTCCCCACTACTTTTGAATTATCTGTAGAAAACCAAGGAGAGAGGGAAGAGAAGAAGGTCTGTGTTCACTTAAGAACAAGTAGTTAAACTACACTAATTACATCAACTTACTCTTCTGTAGCACACTTCTTAGAAATAGAAAAAGACAACTATATATATTTTTAAAAGAACCTTATTTTGCAAATGCATATTTTTTGCAGGATTTGTTCTCAAAATATTAGATACATTAAAATGAACATGTGTCTTATCTAAAACATTTAATTCTTATGTTCCATACTATATAATTTTACAAAACAAACATTCAAATGTTTAACCCTTACCAGAAAAATCCATGAATCTTTGACTGACACATTTTAAATTTCCATTGAATTGGAATGGGGGACAAGACCAGACGCCTAGGTGCTTCCAGTGAGTCACAGAAAGCCTGACATATCTGAAGCTTTATTCCTCACAAAAGTCTATTTTACTGAAATGACATGGATTTTTCCTGCAGATAGCCTTTCTGGGAAGAGGGGTGGTATATATATACAAAAAAATATATAATGAAAAAAACATCTAGGAAAAGATAATAACAGCAGATTTTAAGGACAATGTTTTGGATGTTTGCGTGAATGCTTGCATTCGTGTCTAGCAGATATAAATACTTTTGATAAAGTAACAAACTAACAAATATGCAGATTTCATTTTATTTTATGCATTTATATCAGTCTAACTAATTGCAAATTAAATGCGGGTTTAGATGGATAAGCAAACCAGGTTAATAATTTTAAAACGGCAAAATTTGTAGTAGCTGGATTTGTGCTTAATTAATCTCATAATGAAAATCTAAAAGCATTTAAGAGTATCTTAATTTTTATTATACAATCAAAACTGGTAAAAATAATTATTAGGCTATTAAGCAGACATTTTAATGTGTTAACAAAATGACAACAATTATTCTAAATAATATTTCATGCATTTTATAGGATGTAAGTCATTGTAAAAATAAAAATGCATTTCATAATCATTCTGCAAATATGAAACATTACCATTCATCTCAGGATCAATGCATGTGCATGTTTTTCATTCAAATAATGTTCAGTGCATACACATACAATGCTCTAATTATCTCGTATAATTGAAAATAAATCTTTAACACCCACTGATCATAAAATGGAGCAGGGGCACTGACAGAATTGGTGACAGGTGGCAAATACAATTAATATATTGATGACATGGGCCAATGATATCATCTTTAATTCATTTACTGTACATAGGTTGAGAATGCTTTTTGCTGCAAGAGATAAAAGTACATTAGCACTCAATATAATGGTCGAAGGGCATGGGAGGGGATTTTTACTGAATCAAACCTAATATGGACATCAAATCGGTCCAAGAAAAGCTGGCAGGGGAGAGAAAGGAGGGGTGATGGGGAGCAAGCAGAACAGCTGCGTTTTGATTGGACGAACTTGAAAATTCCCGAATTTGTTCTGTCCAATCACAAAGACTGTTTGGACACATAGCAACAGCACATTTCATTCCATTGCTGTCTCTCTCTCTCTCTCTCTCTTCTGTTCATTTTTTACAGTAAACCAGACATAAAAATGGCTGTCGAAAATGTCAGGTTGGTAAGAGAGGAATGTCTTTTGTTGAGAGGTTGAGCACTCTGGATCAGCTTTAAACCGCAGGATGAAAGTGTTTGATTAAAGAGCAACATTCATGCCCATCCCCATTACAAACACATCATTCTGCTCCGAGCAGTGAGTCACATTCAAACGGGCACAAGAAACTGCTGAGTAATGTCAAGACTAAATCACTGCATTCAGGTCCAGTCACAAGTCTCTCATCTGTCTTCAAAGGTATCTTTTATCTCCAGACATCTGTATACACTATCACTCGCCGCCCATCTACCCCACACCGAACAGATGCAGCAAAATGTGTTAATTTCCAATATTAGCAACAAAACGTACCCCGTACGGCAGACTAAAAGTTATTCTCAGAATGTTTTGTATTGCTTGTGCCGCTGACTAATTCCCCTTAGTCACTTAACCCTGAAAACAAAGCAGAAAATTGATGAGAGCAAAATCGAGCAGCTATTTCAGAGTTTTATAGAGCGGTACACATGTAATCATGCCGTTATGTGACGTATTCATAATTTTAGTGGGAAGTTTCCTTCTGTAACCACAACAGTGGCCATCTGACTCAATGAATGAATAACCAGACTGGTTGTTCTTTTTTATTTCAATCTATTTCAATCTTTTTCTCATGCACATGGAAAATTACCATTTGGCAAAGCGTTCAGCCACCACAACCTCCCCGCGTTTACCAGCTCCGACCCAGCATCCCTCAGGGCAGGGTTTACCAGCAATTACATTTAAGAGATCTCGTCAAAGGTGCGCCTTCAGTAAAACCATGGGAGACAGTTTAGGCTCTCTAATATGTTTCCAGCACTATTCAGCATTTTTTTTGTAAAGTTTTTGATGTTATTATTTATTTTTGATTTTTTTGGGGCTTGTTTTCAAGTTCATAAGTTCAGAGGGCATATGATTTTCTGGAAGCAGTTTATTGCATATTTTGATCATATTTCAGGACATGGATTTACCAGAATCCATTGTTGGAAAGGCTACTGATTATTTTTACCCCAAAAATGCTCTACTTAGTATATTTAGTGAAGCACCGTAAGTCACGATAGGCTTTTGTTACCAGAGAAATGATGAGGATTGACGCATATAGACGAAAGACTTCCCTAATCCACGTTCACACCTAATAATATTCCTCTTTTCACGCCACATTCTACAGCTTCCCCTTAAGTCAATGCCACCTTGGTAACAATAGCAACACTCGTATACACTATCAACATTTACCTGAGCCTGGCTAATGCTAATAGAATTGAAAAGTCTATGATCATTTATGCATTTTCTTTTTTTTTGTGAATATACTAGAAGTCAATGGGGACCAAAACAACACTGGACTTGCATTATATGGGAAAAAAATAAGAAGAAACAAAGTCATACAGGTTTTTAATGACAGAAGGGTGAGTAAAACATGCCACTTTTCATTTTTGGGACTAACTAACCCTTTAACATCAACTCTTTTTTTCTTTGTTATTTTTGATTCAAAGGCTAATTGCTCAGGTAATAGATTTCAATGAGGTTATTTGCATCGTTTTTCATTTTCATTTGCATGGAATGTTAATTTGTCCGTCTGTGGAGCAAGTGAGCTTGCAAAAGCAAACATTACGGATGATCTAACACGATCCGGAAAATCAGACCGCCAGCTGGGAGAATCACAGGAAGACTGTAATCAGGTTATAAAGTAAATTGTAACCCCCCCACCCCCACTCAGATTATTATCCCCTTCTTTTATTTTTTTATTTATTTTTTTTGAATGAAACCCTTTCAGACAGGCATCAAGACAAACGTCTCTGGCACAACATGCCGCCAAATATCAAAGTCCTTTATACGAGCCGCTCTCTCTCTCTCTCTCTCTCTCTCTCACACACACACACTCTCTCTCTCTCTCTCTTTCTACAGCGTAGCGCAGGAAGTGATAATGGGTGCCTGACGTAATCAGACCGTTCCAGGGAGGGAGAGACGAAAAAAATTCAAATCTATCTATCACAAAGAGGAAAAAAATGTACACCCTGGAGTCCACGTTGACAAATTCTTTAACAAGCTGTGGTCAAAGGGAAGCTGGTTGAAGACTGACTCAGCCCCTCCTTTCAGCAGTTTACTGGAAACACAGGGGGAGGCAGGGGGAGGAGGGAGTTTCAGAGAAGTCACATGACCCATAAGGGCAGGGCTAACCACAGCTCCGGGAGGAGGAGAGGAGCAGAGAGGAATCAGGGCGAGGGGGAGGCCGATACACGCCCTTCCCCGAGCAGATGCCTCCGAATCGGGTTACTTACTCGACTGCCTGGGAGTTGGCAGAGGAGAATTCACAGACTAGCTAACCCTTTAAGTGCTGGAGACAATGATTCATAAAACAATATTAGCTTTTTTGAAACAGTGTTAATCTAAATTAAACAAGGAAGTAGATCGTTTTTGCTCTTGTTTTAACACTGTTTTTTAAATCAAATAAAACAACAACAAAAAAATCCCCTAATGTGACTATGACGAAAAACAGCTGGTCATGACTATAAATGGATGCAGCTGATGATGTCTCGTCGCTTTGTGCCAGCCTGGCTTGTGTGTGTTCAGTCACACACGTGCGATATGTCTGGTGCACTCTACAAACCAACATGATGACACAGACACTTGACATATAATCCCATGCCCTTGACCTTTGGGCAAAGGATGTCTGGATCCATTCTGTTAGACTTAGACGTCACACAAACACAGAAACGCACCTAGAAACACATAAACAAATTAGTAAAACACACAAAAACCCATTTAATCATCCGTCAAAGCTGAAAAATCTTTAAAAATTGACAATTACTCAATATTTGCAATACTACTGTGGATATTGTCCTGGACAAAATGCAGTTTACAAAAAAAGCATTAGAAAACAAACTAAAATCAAATCCGCTTAGGAAAAGACTTCGTCTTCACTCGCACCGCTACTGGAGGATGATTTCAAATTCAAAGTGGCAGAAGATTTCGGTAGATTTTTAAAAAAGCCACAGAAGAAGAAAGCATGCCGTCTTCAGTCACAGAGCAAATGAGGAGTAAAAGCAGAGATTTGGGGGAATCAGGCTTCAGACTGCACAGGGAAACTCTCCTGCAGCGCCAGAAAGAGATGCTGTGATCCAGAAGCGGACGTCAGAATGACCAAACAGCGACAGAGAGGGAGTGAGAGATAGAAAAAGGGAGAAAGAGAGAGAGAGAGCGCAGGAGAGAGACAGATAGGAGAGGTAGAGAAAGCAAAGGAGACACACCGCAACTCAAAAAAGTAAGTTGAGAGACCTGGAAAAAAAAAAAATGCTAGTTTTCTTCAAACAACTATCCCTCCCTCTTTCGGTATCGTGGAGTAATGTGAGGATAGGACAACACAAATAGACACACACATAAACATTTATAATCAAAATAAAAATACACACACATAGTAATATATAGCAGCGGCTCTCAACTGGTGGGTCGAGACCCCATCTGTTTTGATGAGAAACTATGCTGAATGCAATTAATAAAATGTAACTAGTAATAAAAAAAAGCGAGAATAGCAAAATAAACAGGCTTTTAGGGAGAAATAGGAGATTATAGGAGAAAACTCCCATATCTTATGTTGTTGGCTGTGCGTCCAATCAAATGCTACAAATAAATCTGTTAAAAGTTAACCAAATGAAATGCCAACATGTTCACAATGTGTTTTGTGCAGTAAAGTACTGAAATCTTACATCTGCCCATTTGCTGGAAACTGCAGAGTTGTCCTAAACTAAATGCATCAATGCTGTTATGTATTCACAAAGTTTTTATTCTGTAAATGAAATGATTGGCTGTTGAGGTGCAGAGTAATTCAGAAACAAAATGACCACATGACAAATGAGTCATGATACATACTTCCATCAGTGACGGTTTGAGGTTAACAACCAAGATAAAGGTTCCCCGTAAGTCTGACATGACTAGAAACTTCCCATTCATGAGAAAGACTGTTGAGAAAGACCTAAATCTGTCATAACACACAAAATGCGTTCATAGATATTTTTATTGGTTGGCTTTTTAACATGGGGGCAAAAAAAAAAAAAAAAAAAAAGAATGTGACATTTGAAAATAGTTACATTTTCTGAGAAAATATTATCCATGCAAAACCCTACACCATAATGCCAGGACAATTGCCAAGGTGGTGCTATACAGTCGCTAAAGTGTTCTGAAAGGTTAAAAGTTTGCTATGGCATTGTAAGGGTGTTCTGCATGGTAAGCAATTTCTGAATGGTTAACAAGTTGCTATAGCATTAGAGTGGCTTGCATGGTTGCCATTTCTAGGGTGATCTGAACAAGGTACTATGCCATTGCTACCATGTTCTGAATGGTTGGTTAGCACATTGCTATGCCATTGATATGGTGGACTGAATGGTTGTTGGCATATTGCTATGCCATTGCTAGGTTGTTCTGAATGGTTTGCAAGTTCTGAATGGTTAACAAATTGCTATAGCATTACAGTGGCTTGAAGGGTTGCCAGTTCTAGGGTGTTCTGAACAAATTGCTATGCCATTGCTACCATGTTCTGAATGGTTGTTGGCATATTGCTATGCCATTTCTATGGTGTTCTGAATGGTTAGCAAGTTGCTATGCTATTTCAAGGGCGTTCATAATAATTAATAATAATTAAGTTGTTGCCATTTCTAGGGTGATCTGAAAAAGTTGCTATTGCTATCATGTTCTGAAGGGTTGGTTAACGCATTGCTATGCCATTGATATGGTGGTCTGGATGGTTGTACTTGTTAGCATATTGCTATGCCATTTCAAGGGTGCTCCGAATGGTTGTTAATATGTGGCTATGCCACTGCTATTGTGTTCTGAATGGTTTGGCAAGTTGTTGCCATTTCTAGGGTGTTCTGAACAAGTTGCTACACCATTGCTACCATGTTCTGAATGGTTGGATAAGACATTGCTATCCCAGTTGAAAAAACAGCATGCTGGTAAGGTATGCTGGTATGCTGGTTTGACCTGGTTTATGGTGGTCCATGCTGGACTTATGCTGGTTCTAAGCTGGTCCAGGACCAGCATAGGACCAGCTTAGAACCAGCATAGGACCAGCATGGGACCAGCATGGGACCAGCATGGACCAGCATGGACCAGCATACCAGCTCCAAAACCTACCTTAACCAGCATATGCTGTTTTTTTTTCAGCAGAGATGCCATTTATATGTTGGCCTGAATGGATGTTAGCATGTTGCCATGCCATTTCTAGGATGTTCAATGGTTAGCACGTTGCTATGACATTGCAAGAGTGTTTGAATGGTTGTCAACACGTTGCTATGTGGTTGCTGAGGTGTTCAGGGTTAGGTCCCTCCTTCAATTATTAATTAATTGAATATAAATTAAAAAAAAATAATAATAATAATAAAAAAATAATAAAAAAAAAGAATGTGAAATTTGATATTTACATTTTCTATTTCCTAAGCTGGTCTAGGACCAGCATGGACCAGGGGTGAGTTTCCCGAAAGCATCGTTGGTGAACCATGGTCGTAAGTCCCATTGAACTCTATTGGTAACGACGGAACTTGCGACCATAGTTCGCTTTGGGAAAAGCACCCCAGCATAGGAAAAGCTTAGGACCAGCATAGGACCAGCATGGACCAGCATAAACCAGCATAGACCAGCATAAACCAGCATAGACCAGCATAAACCAGCATACCAACTCCAAAACCTACCTTAACCAGCATATGCTGTTTTTTTTTCAGCAGGGATGCAATTCATATGGCGGTCTGAATGGATGTTAGCATGTTGCTAAGTCATTTCTAAGATGTTAGCACGTTGCTATGCCATTGCTAGAGTGTTTGAATGGTTGTGAACGCGTTGTTATGTGGTTGCTGAGGTGCTAGGTCCCTCCTTCAATGTAAGTCTATGCAGTTGTTTTGCTTCGAAAAGTAATGCACAACAAATAGCACAAACGGTGCAGGACGACTTATGTGCCGTTTTGAAAAATTGTTCGATCAAAGTGTGGAACAGAAAGACATCAGGTTGTGAGACTGTTTGACACCAGTTTTCAGAACAGTTGGTTATGTTTATGAGTGGATGAGGCTATTGTGGTTAAACTCCTCTCAGTCATTATCACAGTTGCTATGGCGACAGCCCACCTAATGGTTGCAGATTAATCAGAAGGATAAACCATGTGATAGGTTTCCTTAATAATGTTTGTAAATGACAGGCAAAAAGCCAAACCCCCCCAAATACTATTATGGGAGTGTTCTATATGTAAAATTTCATTCATTCACAAGTCAAGTTTGTTTAAATCTCTAACATAAGTATTAGTGCTTGTTTAAGCAATCACCTCTAATTATATTCAAAAAAAGTTTTTGAGAAAAGGAGAACAAGAAACAGGCATCATGTGAAACATGGGGGTGTGGTTGTGGATTGAATACAGGACAGAAAAGAGGAATAAAAAGAGCGCTGAAATAAAAGATAGCAAGAGAACAAGCAGGTCAAATGAAAAGGTAAGAGAGAGGGAGGCATAAATGTGATATAACCCACCTGACTGCTCTTAACATTGTTGAGTGGAACATTTCTGCAAACTCCTCATAAGCTTCATCACACGGGCCCGTCCCTGACAACTCGGCTGCCCGGGCCGTGAAGAACTCAGGGGCCTCCCCTATCACCGTTCCCACACCCTACACCCTGTGAACACACACGCACATGATCACTGACATTTTATGACTGTATACATGACTGTGCATAAAAAAAGCAATGAATCCTTCACAGAGTCGCACGATTTCGGATTATTTCATCGGAAATCAAAAAGCATTGTTCCGTGGCATATCAAATTATGACAGATAAAGTTCAGACAAGTTTTCTCCTCTCTTGCGCTGTTGTCAGGCTGACATTAATAGGTCTGTTATTTAATCTGGACATCCTGCCTCACATCCTGTCTCTTCAACACAACTGGCTTTGATGGTGGCCGACACTGCATTACTCACAAAGCAGTTGGCCCTAATCTCCTGGGCAGCTGTCCTATTCAATGCCACTCAGTAGGAGGTGTTTGGTTAGTGTGAGTGTGTGTTCCACCTGCCCCTTGGGTGGGGAGTGTGGAAAGCCCACTAATGTCTACAGGGGGTTTGTAGGGTGGCACAGGAACAGATGAGCTCTGCAGGAGAGGAGAGCTCCACTTTCCCTGATAAACCGCCGCCAACCTGGATGGGTGTGTGTGTGTATGTGTGTTAAAACAAGTAACCCTTGCCCTGAGAACTCTCACCTTTGAACAGACAGGAACACGTGTGTGTGTGTGTATATGTGCGGCATGAGTTCTGCCCCCTTCACCGTAGAAAGACCTGAAACACACACACAATAATGTGTAGTTAATGTCCCGTCTGCCAATGACGGCGCTACGAACAAGAGTTATGACATCGTCAGTCTCCTGAGACTGGGCGCAGCCTGGCAGACAGTCTGGCACTACCAGGTGTTTTGAGACCCATATTGCCTTCACTCTAGGTTTGCTTTACTGAAAACTAACACCGAATAGGCACAAACTCAGAATGGAAAAGACCAGATGTTTGGGGGGGAAATAAAATAAATCCAAAAGATAATTTAGGAAAACCAGCAAAAACAGGCTTTTAAACTTGTCTAAACGTATTTAAATGTCATTTCACTGCCAGAAAAAAAGGTACGGTGCTTGTCACTGATACAAAGGTACTTATGTACTTTTAAAAGTACTAATACGTACCTTTAAGGTACAAATATGCACTTTTAAAGAACTAATGTGTACCTTTAAAGGTACTAATATGCACCATTTAGGGGTAAGTAAAGTACAAAGATGTACCTTTTCACTTTTGTACCAGTGACCAGCACCGTATCTTTTTTCTGAGTGTTGAAACTATAATATTAACATCTACATTATTCTTTGTATTAATCTCAATGTTTAAATCTAATCTGAATGTACACTATTTTTGTATTAATCTCAAGTGTATCAAACTGTCAACTTCTGAAAGATTGATAAAAATTGCCATATTTAGTGGTACTCACTGAAAAAGTACATTTGTTACATCATTTCTTCATCTGTGGTGATCAAACAGGAAAATGGATAATTGTACATTATGTATATACATAATTGCACAATAAATTATTGTACAATTTCAAATTGTTTATTCGCTTTATTATCTCCCTTAGGAGAAATTTGTTACACTCCATCCATACAAGTGAAAAAAAAATTAAAAAAAATCACTCATGACACAATACTAATATTACATTAACATTACACATTATCCTTCACATTACCCTCCCGCACATACACAATTCTTCAATTATTGTTCAATAATTTACATGATAATTTGTACCTATTCAACTTTTAAGTTGGTACCCTATAAATTGGGGCTTTAAAATGTTAATTTTTGACCGCTCATGAAAAACACGGCAACACAAATTTTAAAAATTATTTTATAAATATAATAAAATATATTTTATTAAAACCAATGGTGTGAGTTTGGGGTGGAACAGATGGAATGGAGTGTTTGAAACTTATTACTTTTTCAATTTGTTTGTTACACAGAAATTTTATACTTCACCTTTAACATTTTTTTATGCCACTTTGCCTTTAATAGACCGGGCAGCATAAAATAACAGAAAAGATGAGTTACAGAAAAGCAGATTGTTATATAGCACAGGCCGAACTCAATCATAAATCCCACATGCACTGCAGTTGTGGGCACGTGCCAAATGCGGCACCCTGACAAGTACAACATTTTTTTTTTTTTACAGTGCAACATGATATTTATACATCACAGAGATTTCAACAAGAGCAGCAGATCATGAATCATTTACAATGAAAATCATAAACACTAAATGCAGCAAAACTTATTTACTGTGTTGAGCAAAGACCCTGATGGTGAGTCTCTGTATTTGGAACTATTTATTTCTATGAAGTCAAGATTAGTTACAAATTTATATATACACTAGGGATGTAAAGATCCCCTCATGACACGATTCAATACATATCACGATGCTGAACTCACAATACGATATTATTGCGATACTCCAAAACATATGGGAAATGGTTAACAAAAAATGTACTTTTGATTAAAATGCTACATTTGTTATTACATTGGGGGTGGAAATTAATAGGCTTGGACTTCAATGATGGTAACCCAATGCACAGGACAATGTAGATACCAGAATAAAAATATTCACGACTCTGAAGCTGAAAAATACTGAATTATTTTAGATGAGTATTGCACTCTGTCACTGACTAGATATATTTAAAATAATGTAGGCCAATTTTTACTCGTAACAAGACATTCAGCATTATCAGGACCCACATATATTCCCCCACTGCATTATTATACATTATATATAGTAGTTTAATGTAGTACTGACACTAAAACTCTGTAAACTTGATTTACAAGTTTAAATCCCCCCCCTCACACAGTAATTTTAATTTTGACTGAATTATACACAATACATATTTTCACTATCCACAATACATATTGTTGCATTTTTATATTGCGATACATTGTGACACGATATATTGTTGGCAACAACATCCCAGTAATTTCACAACAAGCAAAAGGTCATCACTGCTCCTTTTGCATGTCTAAAAGTTGTTAAACTGTTCTAAAGAAGGTCTATTTTGCACATGAAGTGTTGACAGACATGACGTGATACTGACGTCACATAATCAAGTGCACTTCCTATTTCTGAGTGGAAAAATAGCTCAAGAGCATCATTTACTGGAGGCTTCTCGTTATTTCTTTTCACATTCACAAGCAAAGTGCTTTTTCTCTGTAATTAAACCTTCCACAGAATTTTCTAAGAAAGCAACACATGCATTTGGACTGAAGACAGAGGTCATATAATCAGCCAATCAGTGATTTACGCATACTAGGGGTATTATCTGCACGTACTTCCGGAACTAAAGATAATGATCTTTCTCCAATTATTTAAAACCAGGAAGAATTTTTGGGAAACCTGTTAGTCTTTATTTTAGCTGTAAAAATGTAGATGTATAATATAAAGATTCAGTGAGTCAGAAATGATAACAGGACAATCTACATAGCTCTAAGGTTTAAAGCCACGACAGTAAGCACAACGTAAGCAAACACTATGCATATGCACATAATAACTGAGGTGAGTGCCAGGAAGATGGTTAGAACATTTCTAGATCAGCCTGTACCATCTTTGCCTTGTCAATAGAATCACTTCCTCATTGGGTCATGCATATGCGCATGCGATTGGAGGAGAGCGTGTTTTAAGGAACAGGCTGTACTACTCATAGTAAAAAAAAATTGCTAAACCACATGTCTGGTGTGAGAAGTGTGAAACCGCTAGTAAGCAGCAGGGAAATTCACAAACATTGACAGGTTATTTCCCCACCGCACACACTTATCATTCAGAAAAAAAGACCTCAATGAAATCAGACCTTAGTATTAATAACATTAAACTGGGCCATGTATCATAAGCAGGCCCAGACAGAATCTGCAGCCTTTTTTTTTTGGAGCGTTCTTTGCTGGTTTTGAATCTGCTGAATGCATTTTAAAAAAAAGCTTATTGGTAGCTAAACGCATTATCGAATCAGCCAAAATATGTTGTGGTCCAAAAGTCTGAGACTACGGTGAGCATGTGGAATTTAAATCTGGAAATGAACAAATGTGTGGGGTTTCTGGCAAATTCAAAACAAAGAAACTTTTTAAAAAATATTGCACTATTTATAAGTCACTAATATTGTGGCAAACTTGAACATATGAACCCCTTTGAACAAAAGGTCAGATTTTCTTGCCTCCAGGCTGCTGTGTGACTCTTCTGCAGTGCAGATCTGGTCAGTGCAGGGTGGTTTGGTGGTGGGTTACACTCACATGGGCGATGACACTGTAAGACAAAGAGAGATGATTATTAGTAATGCTTTAGAAATGTACAAGTAAGATGAATGACTTCTAATCTACATTAAGAGACATAAAGAGGGCAAATACGGTTCAGGATAGGCGTAAACAAATAAATAATTTTTCATATTAACAAGACTGTATACCAAAAAGAAAAAAAAATCTGTCATCATTTACTCATGTCGACCATTAAAAGAGAGGCAGAATGTTTAATCTGTTACCTTCAACACTGTGAAAGTGAACAGGAATCAGGGGCTGTGATGCTCTAAAGCATTTCAAGTCTGATGAAGCTGAAGAAGTTATTCATTTTTATATTGTATTTTTAAAAAGTCAGAATCTTGCTTTGAAAATCTTGCTTGACAGTTGTGGTCACCATTCACTTTCATTCTACGAAAAAGAGAAGCTTGGACTTTCTGCTATAAATAACTCCTTTAGCGTTTCAAAAGTGTCACATGGTTTCCAAAGACATGATGGTAGAATTTTCATTTTGGGTGAACTGGTCCCCAAATAAACATTTTGAATATTAACAATTAATATTATGTACATTTTTTTTCTTTATCCCTTTGTTTTACTTTTATCTCACCACTAAGCACTTTGGTCTTTTTTTTTTTTTAAAGAAATGTGATATTTGTGTTGACTCCATACAATAATCTTTTGTTCCAAAGAGTAATAATTCTGAAAATGAAGTACAATAATTAAGTACTAAAGAACTACAATGCAGTCCTTGCATCACAAATACATAGAAGTTTTTTTTTTTTTTTTTAACAAATGAATGTTTGATAATCACAGTGATGCAGGTCTATAGGTGTTCTCCCTGCTTTATATCTTTCTTGTCACATTACAATAAAATAGCATGTTTTCCAAATATGTCAGCCTTTAAATGAAACAACAAAATTGTAAAACATGCTAAATCATGGTGGTGTAATGCTTTAACGTATTGCATGAATTGCATTTCAATAGCTTTTTAGATCGAGACAGAAATGAGAGTCACATCACTGACCCTTGTAACACATGAGTGGGAGACAGAAATGGATGGGGGTGATAATTGGAAACCCAAGGGGGCAGAAACAAGCCCCTGATCAAAAGAGGAAAAGAAACTCTGTGCAAGAAACGGCCGTTACTAAGGGTGAGTTCTGCACCTGTGCCAAACTCACACTGACAAAAAGGCATGAATGAGCATCAGAGGACTTTCCTTTATACACACACACACAACAAAAGCACAGGAACACACACATTCACTGCTTCTCTGCAATCCATTCATATCACAAATACAGAAATGATGTGTCACCAGCCAACTGTTGCTCCATTTAAGGTATGCATGGTGAGAGTGGGAGGGGAGATGAAGCAGTGTGACCTCATGACCTTAAGTCTCACTACCCCACCTAGTTCCCTAAGTTGTGAATCCGGGCACTAGCAATGGCTTTTATTGTCAACACTGTCCCAGTCAACACTGGGACACTGGTAACTCAATCACCAGCGACACAGTGCACATTTGTCAACATTAAACAAATTTTAAAATAAAATTTCATAAACATAAAAAGAGGGGGCTCTCGTTAAACTTCTAGCAATCTTATTTTTGCATAATACTTGGAAAGATTGTTTCCTTTTCATGCACATTATCTTTTAAAGATACCACTGAATGATTACCACATTTACACACCAAGGTATTTTTATGGTACTTTGAGACAAGATGGTACTTTTATGATTCTTGCAAACTGGAACTGATAACCAACAAAGGGGTTCCTTGGAGGAAAAACACAACAACAAAAAAAGAAGAAAATTTTACAAAATGTAATTTTAAAAAAGCTGACGTGCAAACTTAAGATATTAATGATATATATATATATATATATATATATATATATATGTAATGTAAGTAATATAACTATTTTTACATAAACTAGTTTTTAAGAGGAAGAAAAAAAAAATCAGCATATAGTTTTCTGAAAATTGTTCAATTGTTTTCCAACTCTCTGTCAACTCAATTTTTTCCAGATAATATTTTAGCAATTTGCAATATAAAAAACTATTTATTTAATTTTATGAATTATTATTTGGTTTTCTTTTCTTTACAATATCACAGTATACATACAGTAAAAATGCTGGGTTAAAAACGGACTAATCCAGCAATTTGGGTTGTTTTGACCCAGTGTTTGGGTTAAATGTTGGACCCAACCTGCTGGGTACCTGCTCACGAAGTGAGGGTGAGTAATTATTGACTGAATTTTCATTTTTGGGAGAGTTAACCGTTTAACCCAACTGCTGGGTCAAAGCAACCAAAACGCTGGGTTTGTCCATATTTAACCCAGCATTTTTAGAGTGTACATTTTTCAATACAGTATAAATTGGTTTCTTTCGCAAGGGGAAAAAAAAGTTGAAAACCCCTGTTCTAATATATGTACCACACAGAAGATGTTAAAGAGTTACAGTGATGGTTAAATTCTCGTCTGATATTATTATTCATTTTACATGTGCACAGCTGCAGCTGGCCAAGTTTGTTTTGATTCTGCTGTGTTTCTTCCCGAAAGGAGACAGGAAAATATCCGAATGACTTAGCACATGAAGGAAAGAATGGAATTCTGATGATAAATCCCAAGCTTGTCTCAACATATCTTTACACACACACGCACAGCTGATGACCAACATCCAGCCTGTCCCAACAAATCAGAAAGAGCACAATATTTAAACTGACAATATATTCTCCGATACGGAATTCACATGTTTCTGCACGGTTCAACACCACCGGCCTTTTTATTGTGTAAACAAACGTGGCTCGTTCAGGTAGTTTGTTTATGACTGAATGGTTATTTAACAGGGTGTAAAAGAGGAGTGCTTGCTGACGCACATTCTACAAACAAGCCAGAGAAGGATTATGCAATTGAATGCTGAAAAGGCCTTTTGCAACAGGGTGGGGACCTGACTTCCGGTAAAAGTAGGGCAAAACCATCAGAACTAAACCAGGACAGAGAAACAGATCCTTTAACAATGGCATTAACACCGGCGGGCATATTCCTTTCGAGTCAGGAATGCTTTTTGGAGTCTGAATCATCAGAGGAATCATACCAAACTGTCACTCGTTTTCCAGGGTTTCATATAGGCCTTAATGAGTCAGAGTATTCCTGATATTGAGCAAAGGCGAGAGCTTCCTCAAATCTAATGTGTTTGTGAGCATTACACAACAATGTGAATGATTCTGAGGTGCAGTTTCTACCTTATAGAGGATTTGTCGCAATGGCCCATTGCGACAAATGAAGGGAAGATGTTGTAATTGCCTAACAATTAAGATTCTACTTTTTAAAAAAGGAAATTCTGATAATGAGAGAAAAAGAAACAGATAATTCAGTATTACTATCGAAATGCACAGAATGACTTGGGTGATTCCGCTTATCTACAGCCCCTGTAAAAGTGAGACAACTCCTAAAAAAAATTAAAGTGACTAAATGAGTGACTCTATGCGTGTATTAGAAGTGTTCACCTCTGACCTGGTGTTCTTTTCAACTTCTCGTTCAGATGTCTCATTGTCTTGAAATGCCATCTGTGTGTAGAAATAATATATAGTCGGCAGATGAACAAATAGAGCAGAACATGTATTCAAGAAAAGTCTTGAGTCAGAGATGTGAATAGTGTTTACTTAAAAGAATGAATAAACTTAAGTTATAATAACAGTTAAATAAATGACCTTACTCTGTATACAGGTGGTGGATGAAAAACTTCTAGGAACTTTTTTTTTTCAATATCAAGAAGTTCAAATTTACATAGAGTGGGTTCTAAAGATACCACAATAATCTTTTTCCATTTAAAACAAGGAATAAACCAGTTTAAAAGTTTTAGAATTTTAAAAGATGTAAAACTAAGAAAAGTTAGGACATTTGATTATATAATTTTGGTAACACATTTTACAAAAAGATTCATTAGTTAACATTAGTTAACTACATTAGTTAAAATGAACTTCTACAGCATTTATTAATCTTAGTTAATGTTAATGTAGTAAATGTTTAAATTATTAAAATCAAAAGTTGTATTTGTTAACGTTATTTAATCCACTGTGACTTAAAAATCCAGCTGTTTACTCATGTTATTAACTTTATCAAAGATAAACAAATACTATAACAAATGTATTGCTCATGGTTCATTTTAGTTAATACATTAACTAATGTTAACAAATGAACCTTATTGTAAAGTGTTACCATAAATTTATGCTTACTTCAGGTAATATACAGATTAATCAAGTACATTCGTCACACCGATCATGTGAACTTCTGATTATTCGTCCAAAAGATTATATGTTCTTATTTCTATTGATAACACAATCTTCAGGCTTTATACAAACTTTCATTCAGCTAGTGCTGCTGACATTAAAGTAAAAAGGGAAAAACCAAATACTAGGACACTTTAACTTTTCTGATCATTTAATTTGTAAGAAAAAAATGTATTTAAAAAAAAATTCAAAATAGAAGCATTTTCACTAGTGGACTTTTGCACCCCACAAAATATATGAATATTTTGTAGGTGTAGTAAATGATCAACTTTTTCATTTTTTTGTGACAAATGAACTTCTCTCAATTAATATATGACATTAAAACTGCATGCATAATTATTAGACAAGAATTACATTTTTTTTAATGTAATTTTATCTTGTTTATCAAGGAGTTTTCAACTTACTTTTAAAGAAATTATATATATATATATATATATATATATATATATATATATATATATATATATATATATATATATATATATATATTAAATTAAGTTTTCTAAATAAAATGCATGTCTACATTTTTTCTTACCTTACTGGCAAAAAAATCATTTTAAAATGTCATCTACCCTTGATATGACATACAGAATTATGATTTTGAGTCTGGTGTAAATCTACGTTTCGCAGCAGCCATGTGGTGTTATAAACTACATTTATAAATAACAAATTAAATTGGCCTGAGAAATTAAGAACCAGGCACTTGGCTCTTAATCTGAGTGGGAGTTTGTAATCATCTAGCAATAACAAGACAAGAGGAGGTGAAGAGGAGGGGATGAGTGGAGAAAAGGGGAGTGAATGTGAGAAGACGCGAGGAAAACAAGAGACAAGAGGGCTGTTCGGATAACGGCCTCCACACAGGGAGCCGTTTAACCTCCCTGACGTTCCACAGCGGAAAAAAAATAGCTGAATTATGTCAGCAACTGTGAAGTCTATAAAATGGCCTAATACTTGTCTTTTTTTCCACAACAGCCCGTCTGCACCAAACACCGGTCCAGAAGTTTAAGCCATGGGATAATGGAAAGAAAATAGCGGACATTCTTGTGGCGGCCCACAGAAACCCGGGCCGTGCAATAAAGACAGGCGAGATCACTAGTAAAGTGTACACACATTCAAACAAGGGAAAGATGCAGCCAACTCTGCCACATGGGAGGGAAGGACGTGGGGTCTGGCAGCCCTCCCTTATGATCTTAGAACTGGCAAACGGCTGCTCTCTAACTGCTGGGCTCAACTGATGTGTAGCTATGAAAAATGAAAGTGATGTATTATGGCTAATCTGAGAGACATGTTCTCTATTGAGCCCATTCGATTTTTTTAATGTTTGTTAAATCTCTAAGAAAACAGGAGGGGGGAAAAAATGCCTGACCACAAAGGCAATTTGCATACAGCACATGTATAATATGAAAAACAAACATAGAATAAAACATCAATAAATATAATACATACCCATTTTATTAGAGTGAAAAAAAAAAATCATTTTCAGAGCTTTGGTAGGTCGCAGAGACCCAGGATCAAGTCCAACTTCCATGTCCTATTCCCACTCCCCCTCTAACCCCCACTTCCCTGTCTATACTTGGCCATCCTACAAATCAGCCCAAAACAACAAACAAATATATAGGCCTAAACTAAAGATTTATGCATTATTAGATTATTAATAATTAAAGATTATTATTAATCAGTACTTAAATGTATAATTACACTGTAATACTGACACTTTAAAATAAAGTGTAACCAAATTGCCATCCTTTTGGATAACACAGTTAGCATAGTTAAAAATAAACAAACTAATTAACTTAATGTGATGCGTGTTTGTCAGTCATACATAAATGAAATTTCTGTAATAGTACTATTAAACAATGTTTTAAAATAAACACTAATAAAACATATATATTTATCATCAATGAATCCAATTTGGTTTCAATATCATACATTTTCACTAACTGAATATTGCTTGTTGCTAGCCATATATTTAAACAATGTTCATACTGAATAAATTTAATTGGATTACACTATTTTGAGGTGATGTAGTTACATTGTACTTACTTAAGTGAGTATTGAGTAATATTAATTAACTACATATAGGGTTAGGTTTAGGGTTACTTGTAATTTTGCATAATTTACTGTTATAAGTACATGTAGTAATGTGTAACTTCGACACCTTAAAATAAAGTAATACTTTTAATTGTTTTCTCACTTAAGAGTTTTTTGATGATTTTAATATTTATGCACATATGATTTTATGATTTAAGCTAAATAGATGTTAATAATAAACTATGCAATTTTTTTGCAATACAGAAATCTTACCCGTGTCTTACCGGTTTAATTTATGTATGACAGACCATTGACAAATTTGATCACATTAACTTTATTAGTTTGTTAAAACTGTGTAATAAAAGGTTTTTACTATTTATTACATATTACATGTTTACTATAACTGAAACAACCTGCTGTTTTCAAAGCAGATTGTTCCAGCACAAAAACATGAATTAGGTTGATAATATAATAATATAGATACAGGCAATATACAATAACTGACAAAAATTAAAACAGTCTGAGAGTTCACGTTTTGTTTTACTTCAATGGAAAAATTTATTGATTACTTGATTTTAAAATTCTCTCTCCACTTCTCTCTCTCTATATATACACACACACACACACACACACTTAAAGTATGCAAAGGTAAGGTAAAAAAAAATAAACTAAGCTCTAAATCAAGCTTGGATGATGACTTTAGACTACCAGTGAGGTCATCTGGCACCCGCAAAGCTTCTGTGAAACTCATTTGTACTTGTGTGTAGGAAACATCATCCAATTCACTTTGGACTGCATGATCAATCGCTGATGACAGAGAATGTTCGGATTGCAATCTGGACCGAGAGACAGTGTATGTGTGTGTTTCGGTGACTATGAGACAGCGTCCCCTGGGTTGAAATAATGTGTGGTTGTGTGTGTGTGTGTGTGTGTGTGTGTGTGTGTGTGTGTGTGTGTGTGTCTGTGTCTATGTGTGGAGGTTAGCCCATGATTTATCAATGTGGGATTTTCAACCACATGATCTCATTCTAGTTCCTCCACCCACTGCAATGCCACCGGAACATACACATGCTGTCCAGCCCAAGGACAATTAGGTGAGGACATCGACGAGACAGGCCTCAAACAAGTCTTATGACTATTATTGGCATTTAAACAGACACAATGTGCATTGATTGACTGCTTACATTCACATATGGTCTTTCATGCATCACACCATTTCAAGACAATTAAAAGTCCAGCCATTTATGCCCTAATTTGTTTTGATCTGTCGGGAGGGAAGGGAGTGTCCTGCTTCAGAGAGACATCAAGCGGCACAAACACCAACGCCTTTGTAATTCATAATTTATTGGCCTCATCATGAACAGAACTGCCAACTCTCCTATTCAGAACAGCAAAGAAACAGATTCTCTAGCAACTGGAGTATGTTCTTACAAATATTTTGAGACAATGGTCTACAGTTGGCTTTAGAAATGGACAAAGAACAAGAACTGCAACTGAAAAGTGAAGGCAATTTACAATAAGGTAATTTGTATACATTAGTTAATGTAATGATAAACATGAACTAACAATGAGCAATACATTACAGTATTTATGAATTATGTTAATCAAAATACAGTCGTTCACAGTGAATTAACTAACATTAACAAAATACAACTTTTGATTTTAATAATGTATTAAAAGATGAAATTAATAAATGCTGTAGAAGTATTGTTCATTCTTAGTAACTAAAGTAGTTATTAACTAATGAAACCTTATTGTAAAGCCTTACTGCATTATCTAACATAAACAATGAACAATATATATTTTTTAAGCATTTATTAATATTGGTTAAAGCTAGTTAACGGAAATACAATAATTTTTGTTTGTTCGTGTGCATATAACTTATGTTAACAGATACAACTTTGTATTAAAATGAACAAGATTAAAAAAGGCTGTATAAATTTTTCATTGTTAGTTCATGTTAACTCATTTAGTTCACTAATGTTCACAAATGAAACCTTAATATAAAGTGTTACTGAATAATCTTTTAAAGGGCTACAGGATGTAAACAAGATCAGCCTATAATCTATGATTCAGATGGTATTCAGAGGATTCTTCTTACTAAACCCTTACTTAATAAAAAAAAAAAAAAAAAGGAAAGCTATTTGCAGCAATCGAACGGCATTCATTTCCAGTGAGAGTTGGCGATGTTTAGCGTCACTCAAAACATCCGCTTGCAGATCCTATCCCCCTTTATCAATCAAAAATGTTGTACGTTATCTTGTGCTAGATAATCATAAGAGCTTTTCCTATAATGTTAGCGCTACGCTAAGCTCATAGGCTAAGTGGAAAACACAAAAAAGAGAATTTTTTTAATTGAACATTTTAGCTGTGGTAATATAATGTGATATTTATGTAATGTAAAAGATATTAATTAACATTTGCAAGATTGAAAATAAATATACTGCAAAGCATTATGACCAAATAAGCTCCAATACATGCAAAAAAGCAAGCACCTAATTAATTTGCATACAACAGCAGAAAAAAGAACGCCTACTAGAAACCTACAATCTCGTAGAACAGTTCAACACACTCAAACATGCACATGCACAAACACAGAGGCTATTTACAAATGTCCCTTTTGTTTTATCAGCAGTAAGTCAGATGTGGGATGAGTGTCACGTCATCGCCCTTCTGGTGAATGAGAAAAAGACTCAATGAAAACGTCTCTTTCATTCATCCCATAAACAAGATTCTTCAGATATAAAAAGGAGCTTTTGTCTATGTTTTA
This sequence comes from Chanodichthys erythropterus, assembly GCF_024489055.1. NCBI lineage: Eukaryota > Metazoa > Chordata > Actinopteri > Cypriniformes > Xenocyprididae > Chanodichthys > Chanodichthys erythropterus. The sequence continues at coordinate 44,348,183 of NC_090230.1, read as the reverse complement.
GCACAAATAGAAAAAAAAAAAACTATTAAATTGGAGAGAAAAAGATATTGGGATCTTAAGACCCTGTGCCGAACATCAATACCGCTTCACCTTTAACACATAAACAGGCACGTCTGTACACATTTACACCTGTCACATCACCCGTATAAATTGGCCTTTTCCTTTCGTGTGTCTCAAATGCGGTTTCACGGCCCTAAGCAGGTACAGATCTGACTCAGAGCTCAAACCCGCCCACAATCACGAATGACGCGCTTGATTACAATGCCATTGTGAGGCGATTGAGAGGACAGGGAGGGGTGAGGTATCCGAGTGTGTGTTTCTGTGCACCTGGGCAATCGTGTTTACGTTTAGGACTGCAAGTGGATTTGGTATAATTAAGTAAAGTTCATGTCAGACACAAAAAAGAATTTCGCAAAACAGTGTGGGCTTCAGAATCTGGAAGTATGTGTAATTTTATACTTGTGTGTGTGTGTGTGTGTGTGTACAGGTTTGGCTATACTTGCGAGAGCCAAATGTCCTCACTTCTACAGTGAAACATCATGACAACCGACTAGTGAGGACATTTTACTCCTTCTCACTTGTTAAAAAGGCTTATAATTTGGCCAAAACATGTTTTTATTTAAATCTAGTGTTTTGCATGTTTATGTGATGGGTAGGTAGATAAAAAATATCATTAACCTGATATAAAATCACTGGAAGTCTGTGCAATGTCTTCACTGATATAGTGAAACAAACATCAGTGTGTGTGTGTGTGTGTGTGTACAGGTTTATATTACATTGTGTAATATAATGTGTATATGGTCCCCATAAGGATAGTAAAACCTGAAATCACCTACATTGTGGGGACCAGCCAGCAGTCCTCATGGGGGAAATGGATTAATAAACATACTAAATTATATTTTTTTTGAAAATGTAAAAATGGCAAAAGTTTTCTGTGATGGTTAGGTTTAGGAGTAGGGGTAGTGTAGGGAGATAGAATGTACAGTTTGTACAGTATAACAACCATTACACCTAGGAAATGTCCTCACTTTGATAGCAAAACAAACCTCTGTGTGTGTGTGTGTGTGTGTGTGTGTGTGTGTGTGTGTGTGTGTGTGTGTGTGTGTGTGTGTGTGTGTGTGTGTGTGTGTGTGTGTGTGTGTGTGTGTGTGTGTGTGTGTGTGTGTGTCTGTGCTTTTGTTTATATTACATTGTGGGGACCAAATGTCCCCATGATGTAATATAAACCTGAGTTCACCTACATCGTGGGGACCAGCCAGCGGTCCCCACAATGTAAATGGGTTTATAAATCATATAGAATGAGTTTTTGTGAAAAAGTAAAAGTTTGCACAGTTTCCTGTGAGGGTTAGGTTTAGGGGTAGGGGCAGGGTAGGGGGATAGAATGTACAGTTTGTTCAGTGTAAAATGCATTGAAGTCTATGGAAAGTCCCCACAATTCACAAAAACAAACATGTGTGTGTGTGTGTGTGTGTGTGTGTGTGTGTGTGTGTGTGTGTGTGTGTGTGTGTGTGTGTGTGTGTGTGTGTGTGTGTGTGTGTGTGTGTGTGTGTGTGTGTGTGTGCAGCCAAGACAAATATATAGACAAAATATGCCCAGAAGTTAGCAAAATTTGGGGATAACCTCAAAATGAAAACAATTGAAATAATTAATTAAAATCTGACATTAAACAAATATACAATTTTTTCTTACTTTTAAAAATTCTACATGTTTTATGGAAGGTTTAGAGTTTGGTTGAAATGTGTCTAGTCATTTGAAACCAATTAAAATTCTTTTATGGCACAGCCACATTTAGCAAGAGAAATGTGCGTGCTCGTGCAAGTTAATGAACAGTTAGACTAACTGTTTAAAAACAAATAGCCAATTGTTCTGTAAAATATTTGAACCAACTTGGGCATTTTTGTCCAAATGTATATTAATAATGTTATTTATATTTTAATTATATAATATTTGGAGCAATAAAGCACCAAACATAAAACACTGAAACACAGTCTCTTGAAGCTTTTTTTTTTTACAACGTCAAAACATGACAGACTAGAAAAAAATAAATCTTTTCACTCTTTATAACACCAACTTGTGTATAAATTAATATATTAAGTGCAAAATGTAATAACATGTTATTTGTTTTTTGACTAAGTGCAATTGAA